>NC_135567.1:19715305-19755305 GCF_964340395.1 Glandiceps talaboti
TTATTTGACCAAAATCCCAGAGGTTCTAGTAGCCGGTATGTTAAGATTTATTCAACGTGTTTGGAATGTTTTAAATTTTACTACGGTTAAGTTCTTATGTCTATAGCCATTCTTTCGGTGATTAGAAGTGAATTAAATAATAGTTGTAGGAGTAATTGTTGTTGTTGTTGTTGTTGTTGTTGTTGTTGTTGTTGTTGTTGTTGTTGTTGTTTTTGTTTGCGGTGGTGATTGAATATGACGTCATTGATGACAGGGTGGTGTTGTTTTTTCTTATCAGACATCAAACAATAAATTCACTTGTACTTACAATTGTTAGCATACCAATAATTACGCTTATTGATCAGAGGTCTGTTCACAACTATAGTAATAACTTGAAGTCATTAATTGGGGTGTTGATTTTTTGGTGCGGACCGAAAAATCAATTTGATTGGATTTATACTATGCATACAGTTACACAAATATGGTTAACTGCAGGTAATTCAGCATTGTTCAGGGTAAACAATATTATGAGTTAGTTATTCTATCTAACAAACTGGTTGTCGACTACGCATGCGCATGTCGTGCGTCTTGTTAGCTGATAAACAGTGCGAAGTTGCATTTTGGCTTCTTTGTATGACGCTTTAGTTCACTTTGGAAACAAAATTACTTCACAGGTCATAGGTCATATGTCATACAAACGTCTGTGCAGCTAGAAAGAAATTTAAACGTATAATCGTTCATAGTTACTGTAGCGTAGACCCCTGGGCTCACGAGCGGGAAACACGTGACTACTGCGCTTTAAAGTAAATTAATTTTCAGTCAAGATGTAGTATCGGTAAGGTTTCCAGACATTGCATGGAGAGGGGGAAATTAACTAAAAAACTAGTTATACCTTCATGTAGCGTTAGTAAATAAGAAACCCCAGTCGGTAAATGTCAGCCGGATACCTATGTGAAGATAGTTGAACGAGGAATGACTTTGGAAGACAAGAGATGCGAAAAGTTGCATCATAACATCGTAAAAGAGGTGCATGCATTTCTGTGTAGTATTCCCTTACGTCAGTTAGTAGCATTGAACTGAACAGCTTTCAATTTTGACGGAATAAACATTGCATTTTTCTTACTCTAAAAATTAACAAAATCTTATCAGGATTGTGTTGTTATTTGATGAAAAGTGATTCCTAAAAAGTGACATTAAAAGACTCTTTCTTAAAAAAGAAATTTAATCAATTTCTAAAAGTGATTTAATCTATTCTTTTATGATATTTCTTTGCGTCACTTATTCGAATTGGGCACCATTTAATCACTAAGTATTTCTTACATCACGATTATTATATGTATTCTTAGTCTTGGATTCGAATTGAGCATCGTTTAATTACTCAGTATTTCTTACATCAAGATTATTTTATTCTTAGTCTTGGATTCTAATTGAGCATCCTTTAATTACTAAGTATTTCCTCCATCAAGATTATTATTATATTCTTAGTCTTGGATTCGGATTGAGCATCCTATAATTACTAAGTATTCCTGGATTCTATTTACTTGATAACAATTATCCCCCAAAAGGGAGATGAGAAATATGTTATCTCTTCTGAAAAGTAAGGTACAATTTAATCTGTAATATCTCTGTAGACCACTTTAAAACTCCAAGGATTTAAATAAAGACCTTTCAATTTCTACACAAAGAAGACTTTTTATACTGTAAGATTAAAGGGGCACAACTTTTTCGATGTATTATCTCTGTCTGAATATTACAAAGTACTTACGAAAAAAGTACAAGAACTCCTTACTTTGTAATCAACTGTTCTATGAATGCCAGAACACAAATTGTAAATATCACAGAAGTCATGCATTGCCATCAGAGTATACTAGAATAGTAAATAGGCGTTTCTTGTAAGCATTTTCACGTAAGCCAAAAGTTTGAAACTCAGTTTGTGCCACGTTGAAAATTTCGCCAGAAATCTTGTTCACTTGAAGAAGGTTTGCTCAAAAAAAAGAACCAAGTGAAAGACGTTATTACCATTTCTTAAAATAAATGTGTTTATTTCTCAGTAGTTTTCTTACGTAATTTTATCGAAGGAGTCTTGGAATTTTTGCACAAAGGAAACCACGTTTTTGTAAGATTGGGAAGCCTTACTGATATTGTTGCCATAGTGAAGAAGATGACCCAAGAAATATGAACGATAAAAATAAAGATGGGAAAGTAGTGTCATCACTCTTATAAGAAATGTATGTAGTTCTAAAGAATCCACTTACGTCACTTTCTCAAGGAGTTCAATGAAATATCTTTCTATTTCTGCAAACTAAGTATTTCTCAATGTAAGATTAAAAACCGCGACCTTTATATTTGAAGCAGAAAGATCTTGGAAAATAAGATATGCAAGGGATTTCTTCTACTTCTCTGTGAAATTCCCCCTAGGTCACTTACCCCAAGGAGAAGACTGCAGATCATTTAATTCCTGCACAAACAACATTAAAGATTTTAATGTTAGGATTCAAAACTTGGCTAAAATCGTGAAACATCGTTCTTTTCTTGACTCAGGGATGACGTCAGACAGAGATAAAGATATTATTATCAATTCTTTTTTTAAAAATGTATCTATATCTCTGAAATACTACCAAATCAGAGTGACTATAGCATTTCAATTCGGTATAACACTATGTGTCTTCTACTGCCAAATCGGAGTGACTATAGCATTTCAATTAGGTGACACGATGTCTTCTACTGCAAAATCGGAGTAACTTTAGCATTTCAATTAGGTGGCACGATGTCTTCTACTGCCAAATTGGAGTAACTATAGCATTTTAATTAGGTGACACGATGTCTTCTACTGTCAAATCGAAGTATCTATAGCATTTCAATTAAGTGACACGATGTCTTCTACTGCCAAATCAGAGTGACTATAGCATTTCAATTAGGTGGCATGATGTCTTCTACTACCAAACCAGAGTGACTATAGAGTTTTAATTAGGTGGCACGATGTCTTCTACTGCAAAATCAGAATGACTATACAGTTTCAATTAGGTGGTCCAATTTTATGTGGTTATTGTAATACCTAATCTGGAGCTACCGATAAAATAAACCTCCCACAATGGTCAGGGTGACGATGATTATTTTCTAGTTACAAACAATGTCACATTATTGTTTACAATACTAATTCATCAGTATTTATCATCACATTTCCCATGATGCAACATTCAACATGGCGGGTTTGCAAGTTCCCTATTTAAAAAACCTTGACAATATCATTGCGTATTTAAGAATAAGATTGCAAATATATATTATCATCGTTACCTGAATGAAGTGTATTTATTTCTATTTAAGGAATCCATGGATGTCACTTATGGATGAGTAGGAGTGAAAGGTGATATATTTTCACTTTTTACATCAAGAACACTAAGTGATCCCTACTGTACGAATAAATAGCTTTGCCAATATTACTGTACACTTGAAGAGGAATGACTTTGAAAAGAAGAGAAACGTTAGATAGTATCTTCACTTCTTAAGATATATGTACTTATTTCTCTGTAAAGAATCCGTGTACGTCACTTACTCTGATGAGCTGTATCAAGATCTTTCACTTCCTGTACACGGAACGCTGGGTATTTCCTAACCTTATGTTTAAAGCTTGACGAAGATCACTGTTGGCTTAAAAAAGAATGACCCCAGAAGAAAAGAGAGAATGAAAAGATTGTATCACATCTTAAATAAATGTATTCGTTTCTCTGTAGTACCCTGTACGTCACTTACTGGAAGGAGTCCTTCAATTTTTACGCAAAGAAAATGATTTTCTACCTTAAGATTAAAGTATCGTTGTGCATGTGAAGAGGAAATACACAGAGATATGCGAAATATAATATCATTATTCCTTATTTCTCTGTTATACTTCGGTATATCACTAATTCGAAGAATTCAAAAATCTTTCAACATCTGAATAATAACATACTGAGTATTTGAAACTGCATCATTTAAAAGTAATTTGCAAGTATCGTAGCGTTATTTAGAATGAGCGCTAGCCCCGCCCCAAAAAACAGAAACAGGTGAGCGATACTAATAGTATCATAATTCAAAGCAGTATATATCATTTCGTTGTAAAATCCCAAGTATAACATTTACTAGGATTCTAATAAAACGTCTTTCAATTTAAGACGTACAATGAACGTTGAGCATGTTCAACAGAAAGATTAAAACCTTGGCTTTTATCACAAGCTTTAATCACAGTTAGCTTACTTCTAGCAAAAACCACCTTATGTGAGTTTTCTTTCAACATTTACCTAGCTGGATTATCTTTTCATAGATCTGCGACATTGTTAGCGTAGCAGTATTTACGTCAAGCAAAATAGCTTTATGACAAATTGACGGAATACGTTCGCTCTATAAACACATACAACTTGTACAAATCGGGAACATCTTTGTCACTTTGAGAGCGGCTTTTTACTTGTAAATAGATATTTGTAAAGGTCATACCCGCATATGAGATTGGTATTTATGGTTCACAAAGTAGTTGTCTTTGACCACAGATTCTCACTAATGGATGTACATGTAGTTGTATTGAGGCATGTCAACATGTTTGATAGTTTCTTTTCAAGACTCACACATTTGTCGTCTACTTTAGAAAAATGATTGAAAACCCAAAATACACAGAATACAAAATTGATTAACAGAGAAAGAGTTGAACAAATGAATACATTAAATAGACAACGTGAGGAATCGACAGTTAGACTGATAGATACAAAAAAGAAGATGTAACCCTCAAAAGCTTTTTGGTATTTCCTGATGGATTCTTCTATAATAAACGATTGCACTTTCACTTTGTTAAATAATTACTCAGAGCTAATATATAAAAATTAGATTTGAATGATAACTAAAATGTTAGTTTTTGTAATGGCGTCAATTCAACCAGATATTAAAGTTGCCATATGGATGAGGATTGGGTATTTATTTTGGATTTTTAATTCAATTTTATCATGGCTTCCTACTTGAAAAATCAATGTGAAATAACATAGCCCAAGTCTGTGTTTGTAACTCAATAAATTACAAAAAACAAGGATTTTGTGAGAACATGGTGATAGTTCATTGGTACTAATGGATAGGGAGATGTTATGACACATCGACATTAACCATGACATTGACAGCAGCAGATATTTTGTCATTGGTGTAACAAATATAGACAACAAACACAACCTAACAACAAAGTCGACGTTTGAATTTATGATGTTGTGTCTGGGTATTTTAATTGATGATCACTGTAGTGAAACAATGTTACAGTTACACTGACATAATTACTACACACTCATCAAATAGATGCCAATTCTCACACATGGCGGTATCTTCAAAGGGTAATATCAACTATAGGTTCAATCAAAATGATGTCAAACATAGTGTACTTCACAGACAAACGGTGATCTTGTTGGTAAAGAGGTAGACTTGAAATATTGAGTCCATGCACATACACTGACACACACACACATGCATGCATGCACATACATACACACACACACACACACACACACGCACACGCACACACACACACGCACGCACGCACGCACGCACACACGCACGCACGCAGGCAGACAGACAGACAGAGACAGACAGACAGACAGACAGACAGACTGACAGACAGACAGACAGACAGACAGACAGACAGACAGGTATGACAGTATCCTTCATTATAGAATGTCATATTATCAAAGCGTCTTTCCTCGGAACAAGGTGTCTCTGATTTCACACTAATTGATTCAAATAGTATCTAAATAATGGAATAAGGTCACGTGACACACAACACGTTATAGTCGTTTCGTACTTGTTTATTGCAACAGCGTTCTAATAAGCCCAGGGAGTTTTCAATGGATCTGAAAGTAGGACAACTCTTGCCATTATTGAAAGCACAGTTATCAATATATTCATATTAGGAATAAATACTTCACGCACCTGGGTATTTAAGCATTGTCATAACATATAGCTAGCTGCGACCGCATTTTCCTTTCTATTCATTCAGTTATTTTGATCGAAAGTTTCTTGTTTTAGAAAATTCTATTGTCTGTCTGTCTGTCTGTCTGTCTGTCTGCCTGCCTGAACATACACACACACATACATACACACACACACACATACATACATACATACATACATACATACATACATGTACATACATACATACATACATACCTACCTACCTACCTACCTACCTACCTACCTACCTACCTACCTACATACATACATACATACATACATACATACATACATACATACGTCATTTTTGTATCTGCTCACGTGCCGTGTTATCTTTATATATTAATATAACATCACGCCATCAAAATTGAACGACTTATGAACGTGTTGTTTTACTACAATTGTAATGGCATTAACATTAACAATCTCTTCTTGTATGTGACCTAAATTCGATGTATTTGGATCGGTTATTTGAACAATTTGTCAAAATATTATGCCACAAATCTCCAAGTTACAAGTGATGATCAAATATTGTCATTCGGAACAAAACATAAGCACATTTAGTTGACGATAGCTCAGAATTTACCTTTCACCTACTATAGTGAATAACCATGCGGAGCAATATGGCGCCGGTCATTGAAACACAACACAAATTCTGACGTCATGCCGTCAACGTCCCCGCGCGTTTAATAAACTGTAAGGCGCCATTAATAAAGTCGGAAACAGAACGCATTATGTGAATAGTTATTATGAGTGCATGTCAGCGAGACAGGATGGCGCCTTATACAAGAACACAAAACGCCTCACACACACTCCCCTAGGAAGAACACGGTATGCTGATAACGGGAACAGTATCTTTTACAGATGGAATTATGTTTGAAATGTCCAGAGTTTCCTGGTGAAACTCAGTTTAAAATTTTGAACTCGTGTCTAGCATGTTACCATTTCGATGAGTAAGGGGCGAGATCAATTAGTTCAACGTAGGATAAAAAACCTAAATTCCCACACTTTAGACCTCACAACCCCACCCCTCCCCCCAACCCCACCCCACCCTCACCCCTTAACTAAATTGGCCAAAATTGAACATTGTTTCAAACCACACGATCAATTTCAAATCAGTATGTAGTAGTATGTAATAATATAAAGCCAGTATATAGTGAGTAAAAACAATTCTTTTATAGACACTTTACTTTAATTTTAGTGCCATGTAGCAAAAAATCTTCCATTTCTGAATTTGATAGTTTTAAAGAAATATTTGTATTTAGGGGTACACAACATTCAGTCATTAAAAGTATAATCAATTTTGTAGGATGAGAACTAAAATGGCTGAACCCTCCCCCTCCCCTAGTAAAAGAGTTTAGTTTCTATCCTACATTTGAACTACTGATGTCACCCCTAATCGTTGAAATGTTGACTTACCAATTTGCAATAGAGAGAATCCAGGAGGTGTTCGTTTTAATCTCAGGAAACGTTGCTATCTGCCTATAACTTAATTATCAGAATATACAAAGTTGACACCATTCGGAGTTAATCATACTCTATGTACTAAACACAAACTTCATGCTGTCAATCAATCTCGTTCGAAAAAACTTGGCTTGTTACCACAATCGTTCAACATGTATTTCAATGTGTGTACCTGTATATTGATGGGATTTTGAAGTATTGCCTTAATAGCATACAACTCAAACGAATAATATTGATGCATGAGTGGAAAAACCCATATTCCTTCCTTCCTTCCTTCCTTCCTTCATTCATTCATTCAGTCAGTCAGTCAGTCAGTCAGTCAGTCAGTCAGTCAGTCAGTCAGTCAGACAGACAGACAGTCAGTCAGTCAGTCAGTCAGTCAGTCAGACAGACAGACAGACAGACAAACAGTCTGTCAGTCAGTCAGTCAGTCAGTCAGTCAGTCAGACAGTCAGTCAGTCAGTCAGTCAGTCAGACAGACAGTCTGTCTGTCAGACAGACAGACAGACAGTCAGTCAGTCAGTCAGTCAGTCAGTCAGTCAGTCAGTCAGTCAGTCAGTCAGTCAGTCAGTCAGTCAGTCAGTCAGTCAGACAGACAGTCAGTCAGTCAGTCAGTCAGTCAGTCAGTCAGTCAGTCAGTCAGTCAGTCAGTCAGTCAGTCAGTCAGTCAGTCAGTCAGTCAGTCAGTCAGGCAAGCAAGCAAAAAATATGGATGGATGACCAAATGGTCACGACAACGCGCGTCTACATCACTGGTTTTGCTGTGTTCGAAATATGAATCAAAACGCTCAAAATTGTCATTATTTTCCACGATTTTTCATTGATATTACTGGCATTGGTAAAATTATGTTATTCTCCAATATTTTTCTTCACTCAGCAAGAAAATACTCGTGACCTAAGGGTTGTCTTTACTCGTCTAGCGACTCGTAGTGACAAAAGGCCCCTTAGGTCACTCGTATTTTCCTGTGCCTTAGTGACAAAGACCCCTTAGGTCACTCGTATTTTCCTGTGCCTTAGTGACAAAGACCCCTTAGGTCACTATTATTTTCCTGTACCTGAACGAAGAAATATATCGGGGAATAACATCGTTCATGTTGTCAATCTATAAGGAAAAGTAATGCATTATATTGCATAGAAAATTAAGCTATTTGTCTGACCAACGACTGACTGGGAATACTCTCCTTGAAACTGCTCAACTGGACAAATGAATCATACAACTGTAGCACCCAAATAAATCACTTTAGGTATGTTTATAACAGTGAAATATCCAATGCCATTTGACTGCTCAAAACGCCTGGGTTTTTCTTTGTTTGTTTTTTTGATGCCACAGTTCAATGCATCCTTGTTCTTGCAATTCTCTTTCATTTCAACAAGTATTCTCTATTGCATATAAATCAACTCCTATCTAAGCTCCTATCAAGGACTATGGCACTCTCTTCGTAATATCACTCTAATCGTAACGGAAGTAATTTATCTCAAAGAATCGCCGCAATTCTTTCTTTACACACAGATAATCAGAATAAGGGCGTCGCAGTGTCTCTGCAATAATAGATTAATACAATTCAATCGACAAATATGACTTCTTCATCACTTTCAACACCCCAATATTAAAGTCTAATAAGAAAAAAAAATATTTACTAAAAAAAAATTGGTCGTTTCGTGACATTGGAGGTATTGAGTTCGCTTTCTCTAATTAATATCATGGTGGTTTAATAACATACGTTGTAATGTAGTCGACATGAATTCACATGTCATATAAAAAGGTTCAATTCATTTTCCAGAAACCAGGAGGAGAGGAAATGATAGAATTGCATTTGATCAGTGCTTATAATACCTTACTGAGTATGGTTCACAACATGTGAATGGTTAGAGTCTACGATTAGTTTATTTCTATGGCAACAATAGATGACATGTACGACATATTGTGGAATCAAGCATTAAATAGTATATACCTATAGCAACACAATAGGACAGGTCTGTACATCTGATTTATCTACAGTATTGACTGTATATCCCCTGAGTACAATATGCCACATTTGTACTGCCACACGAGATGTTTTTATTTGAATTCGTGTATATGAGTGACATCTACTTACCTACCTACCCACCTACCTACCTATCTGCCTACCTGCATGTACACATGTCCACATACATACACACATACATACATACATACATACATACATACATACATACATACATACATACATATCACATACTTACATACATGAATGCATGCATGCAAACATACATACATACATACATACATACATACATACATACATACATACGTACATACGTACATACGTACACAAACGCAGACAGACAGTCAGACAAACAAACAAACAAACATACATACATACACACACACATACATACATACATACATACATACATACATACATACATACATACATACATACATACATACATACATATCACATACTTACATACATGAATGCATGCAAACATACATACATACATACATACATACATACATACATACATACCTACATACGTACATACGTACATACGTACACAAACGCAGACAGACAAACAAACAAACAAACAGACAGACAGACAGACGTATTATAACTCGTGAAACCATCAAAGTAAAACGTTGCCATAAATAAAAATTTTAAGTGATAGATATATTTGAAAGGTTACCACTTATAATACACCAATATAGTACAAATAATGTATGACCATAGTACACAACTTGTTGTTACACCATTTCAATGCTCATGACGTCATGTCACGTGCGTATCTGAATTAGGAGAAGATCTAATAAATAGTCAATCATCCTCCATTTTATGAGCTGAGATGATTTGTGAAATAGTCTTTAGACATCAATTCTAAACGTTTAAATTCAATCTTCATGTACAATTTTAGCCTGTAGATGTGAAACCTAGTCCATGCCTTTAGCTATATTTTGATTTAATGAAACACTTTCTATCAGTGATTTTAAGATTAACTTCTTCTATTTCATCTCATAAAGGTCGATGTTACCACCTCATCTTAGTCCAGAGGGTGTTTTGTGTTTTATTGCGGTGTAACAAGAAACGAGTAAACTAAAAACAATCAAAAATACTACACACCGTTTGTTATTACCTTACAGGTTTGACGTGAGAATGTTCTTCCCAGAAGCAACTTCGATTTCAAGCAATCAAGAACTGAATTAATATTTTCATTTTCACTTTCTGCTTGAATGGATTCAACCGGAAAGAAATAGCGCCTAAAATGTTAGACTGACAAAATTATCTATATCAGGCTATTTTAGCATCATACCTAAAACGATGTAACTGGAAAAGCTTTATATTACTATCAAACTGGAACTACAACTATGCTTTCTCGATTTTGGTCGTTTTTGTTCAATTGTTTAAAGCTGTTACTGTCTGTCTGTCTGTCTGTCTGTCTGTCTGTCTGTCTGTCTGTCTGTCTGTCTGTCTGTCTGTCTGTCTGTCTGTCTGTCTGTCTGTCTGTCTGTCTGTCTGTCTGTCTGTCTGTCTGTCTGTCTGTCTGTCTGTCTGTCTGTCTCTGTCTGTCTGTCTCTGTCTGTCTGTCTGTCTGTCTGTCTGTAGGTTGATAGCTTCGTACGTAGATAGATAGATAAGTATATATGTATGTATCTCGGTGGTTTTAATAATATCTGTGCTCTTCGTAAAATTTTAGTTTCATATGACATAGCTCCTTCTTTGCTTACAGCAAATCTCAAACGAAAAAGTTAAGATAATGTGATAATGAATAATTTTGTAAAATTTCAGCACTTAATAATAAGATAATATATAATAATATATACCGATAGGCAAGTTATAATGAATCAATCAAAAATGGCCACCAAATAATATATGGACTGCAGGCCATATTTGATATTAAAATTGTTTGGATAATTTTAACATCTTAGGAAAATAAGATCATTAATTGCCAAACTAAATTTCCAAGAAACTCGCCAGCTGACTGTTGCTAAGGGACACTTCAAACTATCTATTGGACATATATATGCAGTTCTTTAATCGGGTATCTGGGCTACATTAATTTAATTATTTCTTGTATCAATACGCAAACAATGAAGTTCCGCCATAAATGATTACCTTATGTTGTGAGATGAACAGTCTTTGAAATTAGTATGTTATCGATGAATAATGTAGTAAAATAAATATTTTAAGGAATTTGATGAACTTGTTCAAGGCTAGATTTGTATAATTATTAATTGAAGATTATATAATGTGAGATAAACTTCAAATGCTAAATGTTCGTTTGAAAATTACAAGGTCTGTGTAAGAAATGATGTAACGCATTATTTTTGAGGAAATGATTATTCCATTGGACAACAACAGTCACGTGATATTGACACTTAGTAACGAGAAGTAACAGAAGTGAATAAGGCCGCAATAAAATCCACAACAATATCAATACACGAAAAAGGTAGTGTTGCTTTGATGTCGTGTGACATGATATTGTATGACAAACATCAAATGCCAAATCTTAGTTTTAAAAATTACAAATGCTGTGTACAGAAATGATGATATGAAGCGGTTTTTCTGGAAAGTATTAAAACAATTTGTTAAGTTAGAGGAGGTCAGTATCTCGAACTAAGAGTCCTTTGGGTCCTTGGGTGATTCATTCTCGATGTGTAGGTGGATGACAAATCAATAAACCCATTTGACTGTTTGGTATATCTCATCCTAATTTTTATAACGTTAGTCTTTACAGAATCAGATGAATAATATTATAGAATTAGAGTCTGGCCAGTCAAAACGAGGCACATTTTTTGTTCTGACTCATCAAAAGTTTGTTATGTCAAATTTAAAGTTGACACGTTCTTCAGAATGCAATAATGTTAGCTATACAGTGTTATTATCGCTGACACTGACCTAAAATAAAACAACAGCCCTTATACTTCCTCAACTCCCTGGGGAGCATACAATCCATTGCAGCCTTTATAAGCGCATAGGATTAAAGCATTCACATTGCAACTTCTATCCTACCAGGTCCCAAATTATACAGCTGGGTTGACTGAGGCACAGTCGTGGTTCAAATCTTGCCCAAGGACTTTAGCCACTCAGATACAAAATTGCAAATGGTAGTAGCAAGATTCGATCCGGCACTCGCGCACTTGCAGATTCTAAGCCGGTCGATCTAACTACTCGTCTGAAAGAAAGGGTATGAATATCGCGGCCCACTGCCTGATAGATCTGAATGGCTAAATTCCTTGGGTAAAAACATCAATCTGTTATTTTCCAATAGAGTTAGTACAGTATTCATTGACCATATAGAATTCTAAAACGATGAAATCTTAATATCATTTCAACCACTATTTCAAAACTTTGCACTCTGACCCTTAGATATTCTTAGTGATTTGAAGAGAGAATACAGAGAAGTGTTCTTGAACAGAGTAACGGTAAACAGTTTAAAGTGTTTATTTATTATAATATGTAAATACAGTTAGTTCTTCATTCCTCACAGATTCACTATAAAATACACTACAATTGGACTATCCATTATTTAAATTTCATTCAAGCGGAATGCAAATTCAATAATAGGCAGTAAACACGGGGTCGCCACACTTAATTCGTTTTGTCAACCTATGCTTCACTAGTCCATCCCATTGGAAAATAACCGCATTGAAGACAGTCAGAAGATGTTTGCAAACTCAATGCAAAGACACGGGTCTAATCTATTTTGTAGACCGCTAGAATCTGATAAAGAAACCGCCACATATTAAAGAACACAAGTTATGTCTAATATTATACCATGCAAGAGTCAAATTGAACAAAAATATGGAATAAATACCCTGGCCACTCTACGTCATGACAATTGTCACCATGTGATTCCAACATGAAACAAAATCAACCATCAGAGGCTTCAGAATTACTGACTGTATCCCTTTAATATAATTTATATTTTAGTGTGAGGAAATTACATCATATTCAAATTTTAAAGATTAAGGGTGCAAGACACCTAAGAATTTTCCCTCTGTGATTCCAACATGAAACAAAAGCAACAATCAGAGAGGCTTCAGAATTACTGACGATATCCCTTTAATGTATTTTATATTGTAGCGTGAGGAAATTACATCATATTCAAATTTTAAAGATTAAGGGTGCAAGACACTTAAGAATTGCCCCCCCCCCGCATGACTCCAACATGAAACAAAAGCAACCATCAGACACTTTAGAAGTACTGACTGTATTCCTTTAATTTGGTGTATATTTTATAGTGAAGACATCATGCCACCATAACGACCAAGATGACAAGACAGCTAGGAATTGTCCATGTGTGATTCAGTAATGAAATCTGCTTTAATGGCAGAATGACTCAATTATTTCAAAGTACAATTCAACGACCTGAGAATCTATAAAGTTATCACCTAATTCCGTTTAGTGATGTACCAAAGATATTTGTCGCAATTTACGTACAAGGAAACAGTTCGTTAAAAGTGACACAATGAAGGATCATGGTATGGACTCCCTTAATGAAGATGTATCATAGATTTGGTTCCCTTAAAACCGGGACGATCAGACAATGTCACACAAGCTCAATAAACGAACTTTGGTCGTTTAGTACAAAAAAAACCTACCCTAAACGAACATTCACGTCACAAGTGCGACATCGATACGTTTATACATGATGCAAACCGTGATGAAATTTGTAGCGGTCACATCACTACGATAGATGCAATGTAAAACCACAATAAACACATTAAAATATTAACAGACCCTTACAACATGTAGTACTGTACATCACATTCTCCATAATTGTTCATCAACTTATCACAATCTCATTGTAACCACTTAGGTCTAATAAAACAATTATGTAGTTCCAATTACGCTCAATTTTAGAATAGGTGGGGTAGATAGATTTTTTTATTTTATTTCATTAAATATTTCTTCATGTGTGAGTGTCTAGTTCAGGTTTTCCATTGTTATCCAAACGTTCTCTGTGTTATATATTTCTTCCTATTAGATGTAGCCACTATAGATTGGAAGAACAGTTTTATAATGTGTGATCGTCCCTAAGAATGGTTATAAATAGACAAGCTATGGTGCTAATAAATGGTTGTCTGACATTACAACATTGACTTCAAGATAATTCGAAGCTTACCACCGGATCTAATGATATTTGACGTCTACAAGAAGGTGTTTATAGAAAAACCGTTCGATTTTGAGCAATGTTAATTGTATTGACGTCACTCACAGGTTAAAACGCGTTTTTTAAAAAAAAAATGACAGTACGCATCTCTTCGCGCAGTTTTTATCACTGCTGGTAAATAGAACCTTAACCCCTTCTAGCATGTTACACTTCAATCTGATTAAAATCCGATGTGGTGAAAGCGTCTAAATGCTTTATTTACATCTATTTCCATCGTTTTGTGTCGTTTGTTTTCGTACCGAGTGATCGCCGCCTTCCCACTCGGTACGAAAACAAACGACACAAAACGATGGAAATAGAGGTGAATAAAGCATTTAGACGCTTTCACCACATCGGATTTTAATCAGATTGGTTGCACTTATGCTGATTTGAGCTGTTACAGTGACGATGTGGATGAAAATAAAATATTCATTTTATATTTTTAATTGATAAAACATGCAACAAAATCATTGTGGAACAGCATACACCAAGTCCTTGCTTGTAAGTCAATAAATTTATTTTTGTTATTTTTTTAAAAGTAAGTGAAACGTTTGTTCTTGACTTACAGTAGCAAAAGTTTGACATATGTTCAATATTTTGCAATTTATTGAGTTACAAAAGACTTGATATATTATGTTCTTTCACATTGTATTTCTATCAAATATACTGACCCTTTACGGCACTGAGACTCAAGACATCCCTTTCTCGGCACCGAGCACGATATCGCCCTTTCGGACAGTTAGAGCGAAAGGCGTTTGTTTTCCAGGGCGTTTCGTAAGTAGAAAAACACAATTTGTTGTTTTATCACTCACATTATAAATAATCCCTGGTAAGTCCATTGTCATCCATACGGCCACTATAAATGTATATTACAATCTACTTAGTGTCCAAAGGTTTATATATATATATATATATATATATATATATATATATATATATATATATATATATATATATATATATATATATATATATATATATATATATATATATATATATATATATATATATAGACTTAATTCAAAAGAATAAGGATGTAATGAGTTGTTACTCAGAGTTTCACGCTTGTTGCGATCATTGGACGACAAACGGTATAGTTCTATGAAGTTCCAATTTCAAAGTTATACATATATATTACAATTCTGACGGCAATAGCAATTTTGGTTTGTACCCTTAAAAATCACAGTTTACGTGCGAGCGCATTATCAGTGTTTGTATTTTGTGTAATTGGTTTAAAAATGTTCTGTGATGTTAAAGATATCATACACCACCAAATTGAAACCTTATAGTCACTCTAGTTTGGTAGTAGCACGTACTACTATCATACCACCAAATTGAAACTTTATAGTCACTCTAGTTTGGTAGTAGCACGTACTACTATCATACCACCAAATTGAAACTTTATAGTCACTCTAGTTTGGTAGTAGCACATACTACTATCATACCACCAAATTGAAATTTATAGTCACTCGAGTTTGGTAGTAGCATCTACTACTATCATACCACCAAATTACAACTTTATAGTCACTCTAGTTTGGTAGTAGCACGTACGACTATCATACCACCAAATTACAACATTATAGTCACTCTAGTTTGGTAGTAGCACGTACTACTATCATATCACCAAATTACAACTTTATAGTCACTCTAGTTTGGTAGTAGCACGTACGACTGATAGATCATTGATAAGACTTAAAACATTATCTATTGAAAGCTGAGCTACACTGATCGCGATAATTGAAACCAGTGATTGTATTTACCTCACCGCTAGCAATGTACTTAGTTTATTTGGCTTATATTAGGTACAACTCGGTTAAGACGACTTATTCTATTACACATCCTTTCTCCGTATTTAACTGAGTAATCATGCACTATTCCAGGACTTGCCCAAGACATTAAGTTTTAACATAATTATGCAGATTTCATGATATTAAATAAGCCTATTCGAAGAACTCGATGAATTAATCACGAATGCTTTTAGCTAAATACACTTAAGACACGCATGCGCAGTTCTAAAAGAGTTATGCTCAGTACACGGTATCACATTCAGGAATATATCAGTAGATTGCGAATTATTGATAGTAATATGGTTTGGTTGTCGATAAATGTTTGGTACTACTATGGGGCTGCATGAATTATTGGCTCAGTATAGTCGGTACTCTTACGGCGGTATGAAGCAAAGATTGTAAGATTGGCTATAGTAGTAACACAAGACGACGATTCCGTGTAAATCAATGATATGAGAGAAGTAATGGCATTCCACCCACGTGTGTGAGAAAAGTACGACAACAACTTTCCAGGTGAATTATCTTTGTTTAAACCATTCTCTCACTTTTATTAACGGACGATGCACTTCTATAACTAGCAAGGAGAACAAGATTAGTATAAGGTCATTGAACTATCATCAGTTCTTGTCAGAGATTCTACAAAGTTTGTAATTAAGAGAGAGACACGATGACATTGATATTGACATATTTCATATGGAGATATGGGAAATAAGAAAAAGGTGAAAAAGAAATTTAAGAAAGGAGAAAGTGTGTGAGAGAAACAGACAGACAGACAGACAGACAGACAGACAGACAGACAGACAGACAGACAGACAGACAGACATACATAAATACATACATACATACATACATACATACATACATACATACATATATACGTACATACATGCGGGCGGGCGGACGGACGGACGGCAGGCAGGCAGGCAGACAGGCAGACAGACAGACAGACAGACAGACAGACAGACATACCAACCGACAGACGGGCAGATAGACAGACAGACAGACAGACGCAAACAGATACTCAGCCAATGAGTAATAATATTAGTTCAAAAGTTATGTTGAGATTAGAAATAACCGTACAACTAGAAAAAAAGAGAAAGTGTATGAGAAAGAAAACAATCATACGATGGAATTATGATTGAAATTCATACATATAGAGAGAGAGACAACGACGGAAACACTCGTGTAGAATATGTAACGTCGAGAAGCGATCGAAAATTCTACAGTTGAAAGTAATAACCACGCCACATTAATTCACCGTAATACCCGCCACTTTACACACCCTTCTACGCATGCTCACAATAAAGGTAATTGAGTGCGTACAAATGGTTGACAAATCTATTGAATTGAACTGACATAAAGTAAAACACTAGTCATATAACCGACATTTATTTTCTGAAAGACGGCGGAAATCACTATTTTTCTTTCCATTTGTACATAATTAGATACATTTAACTTCTGTTTATTTTTGCCTTGGGTTATTGGAGTAAGTCAAAGTCTCTTTACGCTAGTAGAAAATAGGATTTCATTGCGTCGATTAAGAGTGGTTTATTCTCCCAAGTATTCCTTGTAAGGCCAATACTGTGAAGTGTTGTTTCTGTTAGCTACCTTACACACTCACAGCCTATTTCATCAATATCGCTGAAGTATGTGTGTTTTAGACATTGCTAAAACTGTGGCTGAAATTGTATATGTGTCTAAGATAACGTTGAAACTATGTATGTCTCTGATATTGCTGAAACTGTATATGTCTCTGACATTACTGAAACTATATGTCTCTGACATTACTGAAACTATATATGTCTCTGACATTGCTGAAACTATATGTCTCTGACATTACTGAAACTGTATATGTCTCTGACATTGATGAAACTGTATATGTCTCTGATATTGCTGAAACTGTATATGTCTCTGACATTGATGAAACTGTATATGTCTCTGACATTGATGAAACTGTATATGTCTCTGATATTGCTGAAACTGTATATGTCTCTGATATTGCTGAAACTATGTATGTCTCTGACATTGCTGAAACTGTATATGTCTCTGACATTGCTGAAACTGTATATGTCTCTGACATTGCTGAAACTATGTATGTCTCTGATATTGCTGAAACTGTATGTCTCTGACATTGCTGAAACTGTATGTCTCACTGGTATCGTTATGTTTTATCTTGAAGTTCATCTCTGTTGATAAACTATATAACATGACATTTCCTTCTAAACAAAGACACACACACACACACACACACACACACACACTCACTCACACACACACACACACACACACACACTCACACACACACACACACGCACACACGCACACACACACACACACACACTCACACACACACACACACACACACACACACACTCACACACACACACACACACACACACACTCACACACACACACACACACACACTTCCAAACCAAACACTAGGCACCCATGACCTATGACCCCTTATTAAGCTCACTTATCCGTAAGGTCACGTGTTCTGAAGAATCGGTCGGTTGACAAAGATTGAAGTATGCAGTTGAACATTTCAAGCAATAGTTCTCTTTTGTGTTTGGAACAAAATTAGTAATTAAAATCACCTTGGTATATGATTAAAGAGCGCAAATATGGTTGAATGACGATAGCTGCATCTGATGTTTATATCATTACAAAGTCATGACGTCACGTGTTAATATACAACCATGAAGGAGTCACGTGATATACAACCGTGATTTTCCTCGTGGCCAATGGGATATCAATGTCACTGCCAGATTTGCGAACTTTATTCCCAAATTGACGAATCCATTAAAAAAAAGTCGATTCATAAGAAATTCATGAAGCTCTGCTAAATCCTCTCTCAGCAAAGAGAATAATTTTAACATTTTAGTTTTGAAAAAGGATAATTCGGTAAAGACTTAAAATATATAAAGATATAATAAAATGAAGTGGTTTTTTTTCAGAAGTACTTCTGATTTGACTGGGTTTAGTCTATGAGAAATAATTGACTAGAAAACTGTTGTTCTGTTGAAACTACTGTTTAACGCAAGACACGGGTGTGGTATTTTATAACTGACCTGCTTAGAATTAAACCATAGAAGAGTGAATTTCATCTTCTCTCTCTTCATCTTATCTTTAGGATATACTTAGAGGATTATTGCACAGTAATTGATACGTAACCAGGCATATACTCCCGAGGAAGACCCCCCATATGTGCCCAAACATCTTACGATATACAGACCATTATTATTGTATATTTCTGAAGGACGTTTCCATGGTAACCTAAATCGGTAAATCATCATTGATATGTATTGATGTTGCATAGAGATTAAGATGGTAATTGAAACCGAAACTCTTTCAATGTCATTTTCTATACCATTATTTTCCCGCCAAAACTTGGTGACACAATATTTCGTTTCGTTAAAATTTTTCCAACATTTTCGACATTAATTTGTAATACACATAGAAACCGACTCTTGGTGAATTGTCTTCTGTCAATATTCTGATACAATAGATTAATTTGATGAAATAGTCAACTTTCAATTTACAGAACACTATAATAAGATTATCTGTAGATTAATAGTTTTGATTGTGTTTGCTGTTTCCTATTGTCAGTATGATCTAACTACATCTGAATGATAAAAACAACCAAAGCAATTATTACACTTACTATGAGAAGAAACGGAGTTCTATTACACAATGTTGTACAACTGATTTAATTACAGTACAGTACAGTACATTACATTACAGTACAGTACAGTACATTACATTACAGTACAGTACATTACATTACAGTACAGTACAGTACATTACATTACAGTACAGTACATTACATTACAGTACAGTACATTACATTACAGTACAGTACAGTACATTACATTACAGTACAGT
Source organism: Glandiceps talaboti (assembly GCF_964340395.1). Lineage (NCBI taxonomy): Eukaryota > Metazoa > Hemichordata > Enteropneusta > Spengelidae > Glandiceps > Glandiceps talaboti. The sequence continues at coordinate 19,735,505 of NC_135567.1, forward strand.
ACATTACATTACAGTACAGTACAGTACATTACATTACAGTACAGTACATTACATTACAGTACAGTACATTACATTACAGTACAGTACAGTACATTACATTACAGTACAGTACATTACATTACAGTACAGTACAGTACATTACATTACAGTACAGTACATTACATTACAGTACAGTACAGTACATTACATTACAGTACAGTACATTACATTACATTACAGTACAGTACATTACATTACAGTACAGTACAGTACATTACAGTTCAGTTCAGTTCAGTGCAGTACAGTACAGTACAGTACAGTACAGTACAGTACAGTACATTACAGTACATTACAGTATAGTACAGTACAGTGCAGTGCAGTACAGTACAGTACAGTACAGTACAGTACAGTACAGTACAGCATATCACAGTACAGTCGAATACAGCACATCACAGTATAGTAGTGCAGCACAGCACAGAACAGTACAGTATAGTACAGTACAATACAGCATATCAGAGTACAGTAGGGTACAGCACATCACAGTATAGTAGTGCAGCACAGTACAGTAGAGTACAGTATAGTGCGTCATGTCACATTCACATCTCGTCACATCACATCACATCACATCTCGTCACATCAAAATAACATCACACCGTACCACACGACATGACATGACATGACATGATACCACATCAGATCTGATCACAACACAACACAACACAACACAACACAACACAACACAACACAACACCGCAATGCGTCACGTCACGTCACGTCACACCACGTCACATCACATCACACTACTTTACATCATATTTGTTATGCTACAGATATATGTAGGTAAGAATGGCTATCGCTATCTAAATTTTGAATCGACATAGTTAGAATTACGTAGAAATGAGTTCTAGATAAACACAATAGTATGTAGAAATGAGTTCTAGATAAACACAATAGTACGTAGAAATGAGTTCTAGATAAACACAATAGATAGAACTACGTAGAAATGAGTTCTAGATAAACACAATAGTACGTAGAAATGAGTTCTAGATAAACACAATAGATAGAACTACGTAGAAATGAGTTCTAGATAAACACAATAGTATGTAGAAATGAGTTCTAGATAAACACAATAGATAGAACTACGTAGAATTGAGTTCTAGATAAACACAACAGTACGTAGAAATGAGTACTAGATAAACACAATAGTACGTAGAAATGAGTTCTAGATAAACACAATAGTACGTAGAATTGAGTTCTAGATAAACACAATAGATAGAACTACGTAGAATTGAGTTCTAGATAAACACAATAGTACGTAGAAATGAGTTCTAGATAAACACAATAGATAGAACTACGTAGAAATGAGTTCTAGATAAACACAATAGTATGTAGAAATGAGTTCTAGATAAACACAATAGATAGAACTACGTAGAAATGAGTTCTAGATAAACACAATAGTATGTAGAAATGAGTTCTAGATAAACACAATAGATAGAACTACGTAGAATTGAGTTCTAGATAAACACAACAGTACGTAGAAATGAGTACTAGATAAACACAATAGTACGTAGAAATGAGTTCTAGATAAACACAATAGTACGTAGAATTGAGTTCTAGATAAACACAATAGATAGAACTACGTAGAATTGAGTTCTAGATAAACACAATAGTACGTAGAAATTAGTTCAAGATAAACACAATAGTACGTAGAATTGAGTTCTAGATAAACACAATAGATAGAACTACGTAGAATTGAGTTCTAGATAAACACAATAATATGTAGAAATGAGTTCTAGATAAACACAATAGTACGTCGAATTGAGTTCTTGATAAACATATCACATAATATCAAATATACCTAATATTTTCAAGACATTGAAAGTGTAATTCAATTGAACATCGATGTTTCATTTGGTATATTTTCTTGCCAATGTCACCTCTCTTGTGTACACGGTTTAATAAATAATAATAATAAAAAATATCGCAAGAATAGATTTAGTCAAGGTCTAATTTGGATAGCTGAAACCTCGGTTTCACTGTCATAATTTATTTACTCTACCATTCGTTTCCTGCCAAATCAAGCAAAGAATTGTTCATTTAGTTCATATCCTGTTCGATTTCTGTAAACGTTTAATTCATTTGCAAGTAAGCATTTGTGAAAGTACATATATCAAGTATATGATATAAGGTGTGTTGTGAGTCTGTACACAAACATAGGAGTGCTTGATTCATTTCCATTTGTTAGTTAGGAAATTGAAGCTGTAAATAAATTCACACTTTTCTGTCACTTTCATGTGCTATAAAAATGAAAGCCGAACATTAAGTGTATCTGTCTATGTAATTGAAAATCAGCATAAAAGAGAAATTTCTTAAAGTGACATAATTCCGTGTGAAAGACGACAACCTTCTATATTTTGTACTTCCTGTGTGGTCGTGATTTAAGTTCTATATTAAAAAGACCTTTCCACCCTTTTGTGGTGAAAATCAATAGCTTTTTGTTAAGGAAGACATTAAGTCCTTTTAAACGGCCATTAAACATGGAAGCAAATTTACGGAATTAAGCGATTCGTGTTCTGCTTGGTGTCACTTTTTACGGAATTCGGAAACATATTTTGCGTAGGTATTGTTTGGAATTGTTAACAACATCAGTATGATAGAATACAACCCGTCACTTGGTCTTGGAACACATATTTAATTAGAAATCAAGCGAACGACATTTCCTTTTTCATTGAAGCCTTTTATTGAAACGTCATACTTTGCTTCAATTATATGAGATTCAATAATCCTATCTGAAAGGTACTAATGGCTGACTAACATAACGGATGAACCTAATCGAATACTGCATAGCAAGAGTCAAGATCAAGTTTAAAGAAAATACGCGCTTTGAGAATACACGGCTTATAGATGTATGTATGTACTTTTCCAGTTCGAGTTTCAATCTTGCACCTCTTTCAATTAGTTATTACCAATAATGAGCAGTAACCATAGTTATACACAATAACATATAGTTATCCCTTAATCCAAGTTCGAATAAACACTGGCCTCGAAAATGATAGAGAGCACACAAATTCGTCTATACGTCTAACGACAATAACGACTCGTCTTACGCACACAATAGAATAAATGATTACCTTTTACAGACAATTTTCAACAATCAGACATATTTTTTGAATGTGTGAGAGATTTCTATGCTTCCATATGTCTGCTATATAACGTGTTTGAATATGTTTTCAGAATGTTCGTTTTTTCATTACATGAGGTATTCTACTTACCAATGTACCTAGTATTTGCATTTATAAGCTTTGTGGGTATGTATGTATGTATGTATGTATGTATGTATGTATGTATGTATGTATGTATGTCTGTCTGTCTCTGCCTGTTTGTTTCTTGACCTATCTACCCCCCCCCCCCTCTCTCCCTCCCTCCCCCTCTCTCTCTCTCTCTCTCTCTCTCTCTCTCTCTCTCTCTCTCTCTCTCTCTCTCTCTCTCTCTCTCTCTCTCTCTCTCTCTCTCTCTCTCTCTCTCTCTCTCTCTCTCGTTTCAGATACATTTCGTAAGTAGTTCGACTTTCAAATGGTTGGCTAGAGTGCCCTGTCCTTTGGCAAAGCAAATCACTAATAAGAAAACAAACAAATGTTCCAATTAAAAGTTATATCTATGAATCCATCTTGATGAATAGATGGATTTGCCGGTTTAATATCTATTACATCAATCACTGTTATCAATTGTTATAGGACATTACATTTATTCATAATTTTGTTATTTTTAATTCAACAATTTATCAATGTACGGCAATCTACTAATGCTTTTTATGTTTGATAATGTTACTATTATCATTAATTCTATAACCTTGGTTGATCTCGACTACTTACTGGTGGTTATATCGTCACGTTAGCGAATCGTGTTACGCTAAAGAATGCGTAACGATATAATGTGAAGAACAAGTACACTGTCATTGGTAATGTTTTTTATTCTTCATTATGCCTAATGAACAAAATTGTGTGGTTCCGATTACACTCAATTTTAGAATAGATGGGGTAGGTAGATTTTTTATTTATTTTACTATATTTTCATGCGTGAGTGTCTAGTTCAGGTAGTTATGTTTTTGTTGTTTTCTATATGGTCTCTGTGTTATTGGTTTCAGATGTACAGCCATTACAGATTGGAAGAACAGTTTTATATTGTCTAACAGGTTTGTTGTATAATTAACAAGGCAAAATTAACCAAAACTTAAACCAACGAAACTTTTCAGCTATTGCGTCATTCAATAAAGTTTAGGGAGCCTACACTAATTATAAAGGGGAGGCCGGGAGCATTGGGAGGGGTCACATTTGACAAATCGGTTCTCAGGGAGGGTCATATTTTAGAAAAATGGCATTAGGGGAGAGTTACAATTTACGCAACCGGATGTGCTTAATTCCCCCAGCCTCCTGAAAAAAACCTCAAGACTCCATAAAATGAATACGCATGCGCAGTTGTCGTATATCATATCTGAATGGCGAGATTCAGATATAGTGTAGTTTTAAAATAAACTGGTTCGGATAGAATTAATATTTAGGTGGAGAAAATAGTTGTTTGCTAGAGCTATTGAAAAAGTTGTCCCAGAACATAATCATGATCCTATCTAATTGCTATAGCAACACTGATAGAGAACATAACAAGAATGTAAGAACCTGGCATCGAATCCAAGGCCTTTAAATAAAGTAAGGTGGGCCCTCTAACGTATAAGAAAACACTATGTTTACAGAGAGTAATGACAATACGACCATTGTGAATTACTCAGCCAGCTGTAACCTTTGACCCTTAATTATATGACTAGTAGAAGCAGCAATTTTCTCAAGATTACAAAAATCAGATAAACACAAAGCAAGATTTTACAAAAGATGTCTGAAAATTGACCCTTGCCCTTGTAATTAGAGTAGGGCAACCCCGTAGAGATAACACCATAATGAATAGATGATCGAACTCCCTAACTATCCTTTGTGTAACATGTCACACTATATCAACCCCCTAACCTTTCAGATCTTAAATCCAAATAACATAAAGGTAATAATGAAAGATACGGATACATCTCAACCTTATTTATTAATAAGACCATTAGGTGGTCAAAAGGCCTTTCATTATATTTAATTATAGAATGACCTTTCATGACCTCTGACCTGCACTTAGCTAGACTATGTATACACGGCTAATTGCAAAGATGTTAGATTTGGAAGATAAAGATGTTATTTAGTTATTTAATGGTATGGGTCATATTAAGGTTCCAGACTGAGATGTAATTTCGCTATTTTATCGTGTAATGAGATTTAAGCTAAAAACGTTGGAAATACCATCTTTTCATTTGAGTTTCTGTCACTCATTGTGTTTAGGACGAAAGACCTTGGACTGGTAACAACTGTGGTAAACTTTGTTGTGTGCTTTGGAAATTTCATTTCGTTTTCCCTTTACAAATAAACTAATTTGACCTAATATGTTTATTTGATCTCCAATTTAAGGGCCAGTAGTTGCATGCCATGTGTACAATCTATTTATACATTTATGTAGTCTTTTTCATGTACGACGCTACCGGATCTTTTCATACCGGTTATTTCGTTACAGCCAATACACGTGTTCCATAAATTCGTTATTACTTCTACTTCAATATTCCTATCTGACTTCAATAACGTTGAGATCTTCGTCGGTTTACAGATATTCGTAGTACTATATGTGGCCAAACTGTCTGTCGCCTGGTATCTTATGTACTATATGTGGCCAAACTGTCTGCCGCCTGGTATCTTATGTTATATCTGTTTGATATTCGATCTGCTTCGTTACTATTATCTACAACTATCTTTCTCTGTCACTCGTAACACTACATAACTCACACATGTTTCGTCAGGCAGGCAGGCAGGCAGGCAGGCAGGCAGACAGACAGACAGACAGATAGACAGACAGACCGACAGACAGACAGACAGACAGACAGACAGACAGACATACATATAGATAGATAGATAGATAGACAGACAGACAGACAGAGACAGACAGACAGATAGACAGATAGACAGACATATAGATAGATAGACAGTCAGACAAACAAACAAACAAACAAACAAACAAACAAACAAGAATCTGTAGCTATGGGAGAGAGTGAGAGACAGATAGACAGACAGACAGACAGACAGACAGACAGACAGACAGACAGACAGACAGACAGACAGACAGACAGACAGACAGACAGACAGACAGACAGACAGACAGACAGACATACAGACAGACAGACAGACAGACAGACAGACAGACAGACAGACAGACAGACAGACAGACAGACAGACAGACAGACAGACAGACGAGTAAAATACTGAGGAGCAGTACCATTGTGTTTTACGCCTAATCACTGAACGACTATCAATAGAGTTCTACATGTTTTCTAAATTCTATCTATTGAAGTGAGTAGTGGGCGTCGATTCCAGTTAAGATAGTCACAATGGAATTAACTAAACTGAGTATGGAATTTAGTTTCTTTTCATTTTGGCGCTTTGAGATTAATTCAGCTCGTTTGTTTAATAAATCATAATATTTCTTACAGATATTTGAAAGAAATAATGTATGTGTGCATATGTGTGTATAGTGTGTGTGTATAGTGTGTGTGTGTGTGTGTGTGTGTGTGTGTGTGTGTGTGTGTGTGTGTGTGCTAGTGTATTATCATTCAGGCTCCCTGATGTCTTATCTATAACTGTCTATAGCCACACTATACTCCAATATACCTTTTCAAATAATCTCGCTATCCCATTCGTCATTTGGTCTATAACTGTCTATAGCCACACTATACTCCAATATACCTTTTCAAATAATCTCGCTATCCCATTGGTCATTTGGTCTATAACTGTCTATAGCCACACTATAATCCAATATACCTTTTAAAATCATCTCGCTACCCCATTCGTCATTTGGTCTATAACTGTCTATAGCCACACTGTACTCCAATATATCTTTTCAAATCATCTCGCTACCCCATTGGTCATTTGGTCTATAACTGTCTATAGCCACACTATACTCTAATATACCTTTTTAAATAATCTCGCTACCCCATTGGTCATTTGGTCTATAACTGTGTATAGCCACACTCTACTCCAATATACCTTTTTAGATCATCTCGCTACCCCATTGGTCATTTGGTCTATAACTGTCTATAGCCATTCATATTACATATTCTTTTATGCATTTACATATATATCACTCGATATTCATGTCTATAAATTTATTCATATGCACACAGGATAACGACCAATAACTGTGACAGGGTATATAATTCATAATCCCAGAAAGTTACCATTTCATTTTATGTCCATACATATACACTACGAGATCTCTTTAATATAATAAAACTCTAATAACGTGTGATGTATGTCTGATAAAGATCACACATTTTTCATATTAAACGGAAACATTAAGTGCTAAGTAATGGCCAACCTCTGGGAATACTCAATGGAAAATTAGAATAGTTTCCCCGAGGCTTGAAAATGATTGATGGTTTATTTTCCTTTGTTTTGAAAATTATACCATGTCCCTCTGGTGTTGTGTATTAGTGTGTTTATTTCTGACACGTGAAATATATTATTTGAAGGAGATTAATACAAAGCCAGATAATTATTCATCAAGAAAGGTCGATGTGTCCAATCACCATGGCAGATTACAGTTAGTAATAAAACTCTTTTGTTTATCTTTAAGGGAAAATAACTTTATATATATATTTACCATTATTTATAGAAATAAGTTACATGAACGTAAAATGCTCCTTGAAAATAACTGTTTAAACTTTTGCTGTCACTCATTCTCAGTTAAAATCAGTGTACATATTTTAAAATCAAGGTCAAAATATTATCAAATTTAAGCCAATTCAGAATCCAATATGGCCGCCGAATCAAAATGGCCGCCGAATACTGCTAAGGTATGTCATATGATCTCTAAAGACAAAATTGTAACAACAAAATTAACAAGATCTTGGGATAGAATTTTCATCTCCCAGCTACATTGCTAGCGACATATTTACATCAACTTAAGTGGCCCAATCCGTTCTTTTTACGTCAACTATTAAATTCCCCGATTCACATTACATTGACAATGACGGACAGTAATGCAGACTTAGAAAATTGACAATATTGAACTTACAACGGTCAACTTTAAGATTGCTCGGGGCACTTTTTTCGCAAATATCCTTCATTGACATTTAAAAAAACTCAATTTATTATACACAAAAGCTTTTGCTGAAAATTGATGAATCAATTGACATACTCCTTAACTTTATGTGAAAAAATAAAAGATTGGCGATTAACTTGAAAACATAACATTATGTTTTTATATAGCGCTTTCCTACTCTGTGCTCAAAGTGCTTTACAATTATTACCCCTGACTCAGATCTATAGCGGCACAACAGCCCTTTACTTCCTCGAATCCCTGGGGAGCATACAAACCATTGCAGCCTTTATAAGTACATAGGATTAAAGCATTCACATTGCAACCTTTATCCTACCAGGTCCCCAATTATATAGCTTGGTTGACTGAGGCACAATCATGGTTCAAATCTTGCCCAATTACCTTCGAAACGAACGGCAGCCACGGGGCTCGAATCTGCAACCTGCAACCTGCAAGCTGCTGATTCCTAGCCGGCCACTGTAACCATGATGCAATTCCTTGCAACCTGTTGATATATTTTCCAGTCTTAGTACATTTAAAACTGAGAAATAAAAATGGGGTTCAATTATTTTGGGACAATAAGTTGTCATTTACGACTCATACATGAATAGATGGGGTCTAAATTAAGTTAGTCATATATCTCAAACCTCAAAGTTAGTAGAGACATTTTATGAACATTGATTGAGTTGTCTCCGAGGCGTATTTTACGTTGATAACATTAAAAGTCCTAAGTGAAACCGATTTTTTCCCCTGAATAGAATTAAAGTGTGCTAGTTTAAAAGTGTAATGAGTAGGAAGATTCCTGGACGAGACACGGTGTGAAACGTAACGTTGGCAACAACATATTTATTTCAGTCGATATCACGTGATCAAAATCTTCACCAGGGGCATCCAAAACATAATATTTTTAAAAATATGAAGTGAAATTAATTAAAGTAGCATTTTCTTGAGGATATAAAACTGCACGTCCATAATCTATCCCCGCAAGCTTAGTTTAGTTATGGGTTTACTGACTTTTTCCAAAAGAAAGTCTGGTTTGGAACCGAATCCAAGAGTGACGAATCCAAAATGAACAAGATCGTGACCACTACATCAAAAATAATTGGCACAGCTTTGCCTTATCTCGAAAATCTCTAACATCAACGAATTATCCATATAAATGAACAGGAAAGAAAGTAACATTTCTATATTACAAGACGCATAAGTAACACTCTTTTAAATAAAGCCTGAATACACGGGTACAATTTGTTTGAACTCTAGCTATCACCTGTTCTTGTTAGTACGACTACCTTTTATTTTCTCAAACAATGGAAGACTTCTAGAGATGAAAACTAGGTGTTTCTAATTGGTAACTTGGTTATACAACCACAGCTGATGTAAAGCCAATACAATGGCACTGACTGATCAGCTGCATCCATCATCTGTATAGTATCATACACAGATGGAAAGATAGGAGATGGGTAAGACTAAAAGACAATTAAACTATGTCTGAAAATAGAAAACATTGATCAATACTGATAAATACAGCTTACTTTTTATCTAAATTGTGTAGACAAGATTACATTATGTGGCCAAAGATTAACTTGGAATCGATATCATAGCATACAGACATACGAACAGACAAACAGACAGACAGACAGACAGACAGACAGACAGACAGACAGACAGACAGACAGACAGACAGACAGACAGACAGACATACAGACAGACAGACAGACAGACAGACAGACACATAGATAGATAGATAGATAGATAGATAGATAGATAGATAGATAGATAGATAGATAGATAGATAGATAGATAGATAGATAGATAGATAGATAGATAGATAGATAGATAGATAGATAGATAGATAGATAGATAGATAGATAGATAGATAGATAGATAGATAGATACAATAAAGCAGATATTTTTCACGCAAAACATTCAAAATAAATTTGCGGGGAATGTGTAAATGGCAAATACACACATAGATTAACAGAACTACATGTACCTGACATTAAACCCTATATCATGCATTATTACAAATATCCTTTATACATACTAACATTGGTTAAATGTCTGGTTTAGGTAACAATATATAGTCGGTCAAATATTTATAGTATACATCAGTTATAAGCCCACTAAGTACAGTACACATTAGTGATCGACAAACACTACGGGTACACTATATTTAATACCCAGATGATTATTTCCTGACCGTGTAATACGTATACAAGTAAGGGTCAGGTCCCAAACAAAAGGCCGAGAGATATCTTAAGACTATCCATTACTGCCAGAATCTCTATATGACCTGATCTTTACTTTTCTTCGATACTTGTTCTGATTAACGTGTTAGATACAGGATCACAGGCTGAGTTTGTACACTTTTGGGCGGAATTTGTGCTGCATATTAGAGAGGGGTAGATACAAGTTAGAACGCGTCCGTGTACGGGAGCAATATCGTGTAGGCGTACACGTAATGACGTCTACAAAGTTGTGTATAGTTACGCGTTCAGAAAGCAATTTTGAACTTGAAAGACAATGGAATGTGCACGCGCGCGTTGGCATCTTCTGTCCAGTATGTCTACATACATACATAGTTGATCATTTATCAAGTTACCCCTCATCTACTCTTCACTTAAGTGTAAACCAGTTTTTTATTTATCAATATGATGACTTGTACTAAATATAGTACAGTACTGCATTCTTCTTCTTCGAAAGGCATAAATATATAATTTAGTTAATATTGCTATATGAATGATTTCAATCAATTTACATGCATTGCTGATGTTCAAACCAATACCAAGATTAGAATGAAAAATCAAGTATATCGACCTGTTCTGTCACCTATACATACTCATATCTATAAACTACTGTTAATGAAATGTCAAATCAAATTATTTAAAAGTATCTTTGTATGTTTACAGTTTATTATTTTTCATTTGCAATAGAATTTCCTTACATGTTAATGATTTATTCATTTCAGAGTAGGTTTCTGACATTATATGTATAAATGGCAAGCGAGCGATGAAAACGAGACTTAATTATATCTGCTAGTGGTTTCTTTAAGCATGGTACTTCATAGATGGTTGGTTTTATCAATTTAAACATTGGAGTCTATTTTACAACCTTTTAAAGCATATCAACTAACGCAGTTTAAGGATGTTTGGTTTATCTAGTTTTCTCTGTCTACCTATGATGTATGTATGTATGTATGTATGTATGTATGTATGTATGTATGTATGTATGTATGTATGTATGTATGTATGTATGTATGTATGTATGTATGTATGTATGTATGTATGTGCGTGTGTATGTGCGCGTGTGTGTGTGTGTGTGTGTGTGTGTGTGAGTGAGTGAGTATGTCTCTCTCTCTCTCTCTCTCTCTCTCTCTCTCTCTCTCTCTCTCTCTAAATGATAAATAAATACATGAATAGATTGACTATAGGCTTAAAATGTACCATGTGTTCGTTATTATTGTGACAACTAGAATCTGCAAGCCAAATTTGAAATATCATTGTTAACTTCAATGTGTACTCATGAATGAAATGGAATTTTAATATCAGACTTGCCAGTGGTAATAGGTCGCTCCTATATTCCACTTCTTAAAATCAATTTCTCTCTTTTGTCAACGAGTTGAATGAATGGTCTCCATCAAATATTAACAATGTATTCATTCCTTACCATCGATATTGCTTATGTTGATGAATTCAGAAAAGTCCTTAAGAGAAAGATGTCTTTTGAAACATCTTCTCAGTGACAAATAGTGTGTTCACACTAGATGCTTGCTAAGATACTCAGCTGACTCAGAGTTGACTCAATTCTCAAAGTTGACTTAGAGAAACTAATGTGAACAGTTTAAGTTGGCACAGAGTCAGTCTAGAGTGGTAACAGGTTGGTTTAAGTCGGGACCAGGTTTGAAACCGGCTTAATAGTCGATTTTCCGGTTCCAAGATGCATTGCGCGAGAGGACGTCGCTTATGCTGTTAGATTTAGTCTTGTTTTGTCTTTATTACATTTGAAATAACATTTTCATCAGGAAATGATGGTAAGACATGTTGACCTCTTTAATTATGGGTGATTTTATAGAACAAAGACTGAACGCCATCGATGACAGAGTGGGATGTTACTCAGTGGTAAACCCATGCCAGGGTACCGTCATGTAATTTTGTTATATATTATTTTTTATGATGAAATTGTAATTTGTAAATATATACCGTGTTTGTAAACATTTTATGTGGATTTTTTGAGAAGTGCATTATCCATGTCAAAAATCGTTGGCGATATTCAAATTCCTAATAAACTCTACGTTTCATAGATGCACAGCGGGAAGTGAGATTGAATCAGTATCACCTTTAGCTTTCTTGTTACCAGGGGCAACGTTTTTAAAAATATGCTGTATTTATCAACAGTTATATATTTCTCTTTGTAACCATCTCTAAAAAACCATCGACGACACTCAAATTGAAAAGATACTTTGCGTTTCATAGATGTAAAAACACGAGTTAACATTCAACGATTATTTGTTTTCGTGCTACATATCAGGGGCTACAGTTCATTTGGTTAGTATTTATAAGCATTTTCAAAAAAAATTTTCGCAAAGTGTTATAACCATTCAAAAAATGCATTGAATGTATATAGTTAGATACTCTAAGGCGGCTGCACGTTAAAAAACTACTAGATTTTCTCGTTACCAAAGGCTACATAAATACTAGATGTATATATTTTTGAAAAGCGTAATAAGAATTTCATTACAGGTATGGCTCATCGTTTATGTGTTGGTACCATAAGTTTCGTAGCTGCACAACATGATTTCTTGCTACCATGGGCTATATGTTGAATTTTCGGTAGTACTAAAACACATTTTATACCTGTTTTCGGAAAAGTGCAATAACTATCTATAAAACAAGCACTGACGATATACATCCAAGTTGTTGAGATACTTTAAAATATCCATATGGATGATTATTTCCTATTTATTTTAGATATTTTTTAGATATTAAATTTATAAAACAATTCCATCATGTCTATCTACTTGAAAAATCAATTTGAAACAACGTGCCAAGTCTGTGTTTGTAACTCAATACATTGCAACAAGCTAAGAAATTAAATGTGAAAAAACCTTGTTATTGTACGTACATGAAATCAGGGATGTTTTTCATATTGTTCAGATATCGAGGAAAGCAGCAGCGCTCTATGATTAACTGAGTAACCTATACCATGTATACCCCCAAGGTGCACAGACAGGAAGTAGAGCGCCACTATGTCAAATTTTGGAAAGGCCTATTTTAAATGACGACCAACTGAAAATATAAATATACAAATTGTATCGCTTTATACCACTCTAAGGTTGATAGATGTAGAACACGAATTGACATTGATGAACAATGTTATTATATAGACAGATTGAAAAAACGATAAACAGCGGAACTGAATCTTGTCAATTTGGAAAAGTCTATCTGATTGTGTTTATTGTTTTAAAAGGGAAAAGCTGAGAAATACTGCATGAGACTTGCAGAGTTAAGTCCTTTTCACTTGAATGTATAGACGGCATGTATATTTGGATAAAAATCAGAAACTGTGTCAAATCAACACTGGTTATTTCCAGATTACAATTTGCAATTAATTTCCATCAATTTAGTACCTTTCAAGATAGTTATCAGGTGAACAATTCATTACATCTCCTACCATATTGTGTACTTAGACCTAACGAACGAGGCTTTCGGTAAAATAAACACCTGAAGCAAATGACTGGATGTCTTTTTCTATAATAAAATTTGCTTTGAAATCTCAAATGTGTAATTATTCAAGTTATGAAATTATAACGTACTTATTGATAAATTCCCCAGTAAGATTAATAGTAAGAATGTACTGTGTGGAGACAGGTGATGGATGAATCTAAGACTCACTTGAGACATGAAGGCTAATGTAAAAAATCGAAATTGTCAAATTGAAATCCCGTATGGGCAGGATAAACACCAAGACATATACGATAAAATTCTACAAATATTATTTGTTCCCATTTGACATTTAAAAGTGAGTGGAAGAATAGAAATTGACAAATAATGTTTCCTCCCTTGTGATTTTAAGACATATAATATAATCAAATTATACAGATGTTTATTTTTTTCTCCATTTGACACTTCAATAGGAATTAGAGCTTACAAATGGACAAATTGTGTTTTTTTTCATATGGATATTGTAACAAAAGCTTGATTCGTAGAGTAATTCTATTACATCATTGCAATTAACTGTCAAAGGAGAAGGAACTTTGTGTCAGTCGTATTCCATTGTGTTATCCGTTTAAAATATCAAATTGCAAAGAAAATAATCACCATTATTGTTATATTGTATTGTATTGTATTGTATTGTATTATAATTTATTGTATTGTATTGTATTGTATTGTATTGTATTGTATTGTATTGTGTTGTGTTGTATTGTATTGTATTATTATATTATATTATATTATATTATATTATATTATATTATATTATATTATATATTATATCATATTAGATTATATTATATTATATTACATATCATATTATATTATAGTATATTATATTATCTTATGTTATAGTATATTATATTATAGTATATATTATGTTACATTGTAATGTATTGTATTGTATTGTATTGTATTGCATTGTATTGTATTGTATTGTATTGTATTGTATTGTATTGCATTGCATTGTATATTATGTTACGCTGTTATGTTGTTATGATACATGTATGTTATATTATGTTTGGTAATATTACCCCTAATTTCACCATCATTCGACATGACATGTCAGATTAGAATTTTACTCTCTTACTCTCAAACTTGAAAGAAATCATTATCTGCCAAATTCTCGTATCATTCGAAAACTGCAATGAAAATAATCACTTTCCTAACTCTATTTGAGTATTCGATCTGAATTCTGGAAGAAACACATCATCTATCTTAACACACTCTGTTACTATCCTTGAAATCTCAAGAGGGTTTGAGATTAATCAGTTATCTACTTCTGCATGTAGTGTCTATGCAGATGTTATCCTATTACCAGCAAGTCTTCTGTGTTCGAAGACATGGCCCAAACACTTAACAGTGTCTAAAACATGGTCCTATAACTCGATGGCAAGTTTATAAGATCACATCATGATATGAAAGTGCATGTGTGTCTTCCTTGGGGTATTGTGGGAGTGATTGAAGAGTTCTTTGCCGCCACAGACAGAAAGGTATGACACTGGATTCATTATCCAACATTATTCAACTATAATATAAGTCCATCTGTATGATGATGACAATAGCAAATTTTGAATCAGCTTGACAAATTACATAAGTTAGGAAATTAAGTCAGACTTACCATCACGTCATCAACAAGATGTCAACCTCTCCAGGTGATGGCTCCTCTTCAGGATGCAAGTGGTCAATAGTTAATGATGACATCCAAGGAAGATAGATCTTTCTTTGGGAAACAGAAGGTGGTTAAAGAAAAATTACAACGTGAAAAAGACAGACAGACAGACAGACAGACAGACAGACAGACAGACAGACAGACAGACAGACAGACAGAGACACAGACACACAAAGACAGGCAGGTAGGCGGACAGACAGACAGACAGACAGACAGACAGACAGACTGACAGACATACAAAACACAAAAAGGCAACTAAACAGACAGACAGACAGACAGACAGACAGACAGACAGACAGGCAGGCAGGCAGACAGACATACAGACAGACAGACACACACACACATATATATATATATATATATACATATACATATATATATATATATATATATATATATATATATATATATATATATATATATATATATATATATATATATATAGGAAAGAGGCAGATGAGGCAAGTACATAAATAGAAGATATAAATACAAGCAGACGGTAATATAATTATAGCAACGCTGGTTAATTAATGTTTAATTTTCATTAAGACTACGCTTTAGTTAACAGATAGGTGATTATCTATAAACACAAACTGCTGTGTAAGCCAAAACAGCTACGGTCAGAAAGGACCTTACTACACGTCACGCCATGTCCATAAGTAGACAGATTTATTGACAAGCATTATCAACAGAAATCACGGTTTCATTACACCGAAGTCCTAGCTAAATAATGATAGCCGTTTAAGCGACAAAACTCAAAATGGGCAAACAGAAGGACAAAAATGTCTATCAATGAAAGTATAAAAGCGACACACACACACACACATAAGCCGCGCGCGCGCACACACACACACACGCACACACACATACACACACACACATAAGCCGCGCGCACACGTACACATACACACACACATAAGCCGCGCGCACACATACACACACATAAGCCGCGCACACACACACACACACACACAGGCCGCACACATACACATAGGCCGCGCGCGCGCACACACACACACACACACACACACACAAGCCGTGCTCGCGCGCACACATTGACAAACAGATATGGAGACAGAGCAACAGACAACACGACAGACCGACAGAACGTTAACCTGACAAACTAGTAAACAGCAAGGTCGCTGAATAACATTAGATTTTAATTACATTAAGGTAACTGTATAGGCGATAGACGAACTATTAAGACAACACATCATAAATCGCAAATCACAGACCTTAATAAGGCAGAGTAAATAACCCCAGACTGGAAATCTCGGGAATTGCGATAGAACGCCTACTTGCGAACGGGAAATTACTTTTTACGGACGATCAAATCTGCCTAACAGGTTTAAGTGTTAACTGCGGTGAAGGGCAGTTGGTTTTGTGAGTCAGTCAATTAATTGACAAATTATATACAGCTGATAGGTATTCATAAAGACATCTTATGTCTAAAAGCCATCTGTCAATTTTATTCAAATATACAGTTTCTTGAGGTGTTGAAATATCACTCTCGTCTGGGAATTCTTATGTTTTCGAGTTAAGCTCACAGATGAAACATTAGTCAATAATTTACGATCTCCAAAATTAGATCTCAATATTGAAAATACAATATCCGTTGCAGATATTCTGTCGAAATACCAATTGGGATGTCTATACAATACTATCAAATCAGATTCAGAAGAATTGAACAGACAGACAGGCAGATACATTGACACATATATTCCCGTACATGAGTACAAATAAGTACAAAAATTAAATGGAAAAAATTACACACACACACACACACACACACACACACACACACACACACACACACACACACACATGTACCAATGCAAGCATACACGCACACATACATAATTGCATACATACATACATATACATACATACATACATACATACATACATACATACATACATACATACATACATACATACATACATACATACATACATACATGCACGCACGCACGCACGCACGCACACACACACATCCATACATACATACATACACACACACACACATACACACACACACATACATACATACATACATACATACATACATGCATACACACACACGTGTACGTACGTATGTACATACATACATACATACATACATGCATGCATGCACGCACGCACGCACGCACACACACACACATCCATACATACATACACACACACACATACACACACACATACATACATACATACATACATACATACATACATACATACATACATACATACATACATACATACATACATACAGACAGACAGATAGACATACACACACACACACACATACCTACATACCTACCTACCTACCTACCTACCTACCTACCTACCTACCTACATACATACATACATACATACATACATACATACATACAGGTTTCTCAGTATTAAATGATAACACTCTATCACCTTTACAATTGTATATTCTACACGTACGTCTAGTAATCGATTATCTCAATAAAAGAGCAAACATCAATGGTGACATTTAATTCCTACACTAATTGTTTTCGATCGTTGATATCTATTGGACTTCTCTTTGTCACCATTAATGTTTTCCTTCTTAGTTTGTGTATTTCCTGCCTAGGTTGCAACTTTTAACCCTCTTACATGATGAAGGAATGAAGTTTCATCACAATCTGTCATATTCATAATGTAAGTTATCATATTTATCATATACGTTATCACATTTCTCATATACATTATCATATTTATCATATACTTTATCATATTTATCATATACCTTATCAT
Source organism: Glandiceps talaboti (assembly GCF_964340395.1). Taxonomy (NCBI): domain Eukaryota; kingdom Metazoa; phylum Hemichordata; class Enteropneusta; family Spengelidae; genus Glandiceps; species Glandiceps talaboti. The sequence continues at coordinate 19,753,802 of NC_135567.1, forward strand.
ATTTATCATATACATTATCACATTTATCATATACCTTATCACATTTATCATGCACCTTATCATATTTATCATATACCTTATCATATTTATCATATACCTTATCACATTTATCATGTGCCTTTTCGTATTTATCATATACCTTATCATATATAGCATATACTTTATCAGATCTATCATATACTTTATCAGATTTATCATATACTTTATCAGATGTATCGTGTACCTTCTGTAATACTTTTAGAGACATATGAGTTTATATATTTTGGGGCATATTTTTTTGCTGTGTGTTTAAAAGGTTCTTACAGTATTCTACATACTGACGTATACTTAACCATCACTTGCAATAGGCCATTCCAGACTGCAAACAGGAAATTGAGAATACAGCGCCCTCACTCAAATTGGGGGTATCGTCACCTCATAGTACCGTTTCTTAAGAGCTTTGTCCCTTGGTATTCTGTAGAAGTGTAAATCAGGGATGTTTTTGTATTGTTCAGACATAGAGGAAAACAACAGTGCTCTATGATTAGTAACCTATACCGTGTATACCCCCAAAGTACATACAGACAGGAAGTAGAGCGCCACCATGGCAAATTTTGCAAAGGCCTATTGACTGAACTCAACCCTGGTAATAGGATATACTTTAATGATGTAATGTCGTTTATAATCAAGGTTTTATGTAAGCGTTTTCCACTTATGACAAAAAGCTTCTAAACTAAAATTGTGCCACTTTAAGCTGCTACATGGATACTTTTGTGACAAAAGTCAAAAATAAAAATCTATTTTTAAAAAATTACAAATCAATAAGAATTTGGTTACTGATCTGGAGGTAAAATACTAGGCACCGAGAGGGTTAATGATAACATATTTGTTGGGAATATTACAAAGTCACGTATCACTGATATACGTTGATTCAAAGGCGGTAATATGTACATGCCATCATCAGCGATAGGCGATAAGCCCGAATCTACTCAACTGTGATAGCACTTATCAAATCCATCAGAAAGGAAATTTCCTCCATGATAGTATATAGCCGAACTTCTCACGGCGTTTTCTAATACGAGTGTTCGCAAGTCTCTTATCATACTTATCGCCTTTTAAAGAGTGCGATTCCATGTTAAGTTCTAATCCCACGATGGGGCAGATGTTATTAAGTTCACCTGTCTATATCCTGTACAACCAAGTCAATTCTTAGGGTCACCATGTTCCTGTTATCGCTCCATTCAACCAAGTAATAGCCCTGAAACAATCAGGTACTAAAACTAGATAATGTTAAGATTTTGATGTGAATTCTATATCGATATTTCATGTGAAATGTCAAACATACATACATACATACATACATACATACATACATACATACATACATACATACATACATACATACATAGAGTTCACATTCTGAATAATCTTGCATATGTTATTTGTACAAGTCAGCATATGTATACTTAGCATCATGCAATCATTAAATGAAATTAATTACTGACTAAACGAATGGAACTGCCTT
>NC_135567.1:19760305-19770305 GCF_964340395.1 Glandiceps talaboti
TCTATTGTGTTCGTGTTCACGACTTTCAAATGGACACGGGGTGGGGAGGGGGGGGGGGGTTACAGAACCATATAAAGCATATCAAGCTAGGGAGTCCCTCTATTTATATTCCTAATCTAAGCTTACAATGAGTCCATAGTTATAGCTCCGTCAGTTTTATGTGAATAATTTTACTCGTGTGTATTCATGGGTTGGTTTTTGTTATTGTCCGTTTGTGTCCTGTTAAAAATTGAAACTTTCCTTTGATTTTAAGATATATTATGACTTTTTATATGATGTTTTTAAAACATTTGCATGGTTTGTTTGAATCATGTGTATGGTTAGTGATATAACAAACTAGAAATTGTATTTTAAGGATGGTTTTCCAATAAAGAACAGAAAAGATAAAATATTGACTGACGTCAAGCGGCTTAGAAACTCAGCATGTGTAACTATAACTACAAATTACAGGCAAGTCACATTTCACGAGGAGATAACGTAATGGCCGTCGGCGTATACCATATGCGATGTATCTTTCAACTACGGCTTTATTAAGATAACCCACAACCTCGTTAGATCGTTAGAGTAAAGTTGATAACCCCGATTAAACAATGATAAAGAGGAGAAGACAGCCGAAGAGAATTCTAGCGTAAAAGGAATCATTCACCAGGAGACTAGACATAACATTTACTAGAGACTCTAAAGTTTCAATTAGGCGATGAGATATTTTTAATATGTCACACATTGTTCTTTGTTATATTTACACACCAAAATACGGACACTGATATTGTATAGGCACTTAAAATGATGCGTTTTATCTCACTGTGAACAAACATCAACACCACTATGGGATGAGACATGGACGATTCAAACACATAACTGTTAATTTGTGGTCACAGTGAGATAAGATGTTACATTTTATATGTGTGTGCGCTATCAGTGTCTAAATTTTGTGTGTGTAGTTCACAGCCTAACTTAGACGTCAAAATCATTGTGTCACCTAATTTTGGTAGTACATTTCTCTGTCAAGTAATCCTTGAGTGGTGTGCTGACGATTATTTTACCTCCGCCTTTGTAAAGGACTTGTATTCAAAACTTCGGCGATTTTACTTATAACAGGTTTTATTATGTATAATTGCTTTTATACCCGTATGGTCAAAGCCCTTCAGTTGTCAAGCTCAGGTTACCATGCTAAATAACAACAATAGTTTACTGCTAAACACATGATTATAATTGTTAGATGCTTTACTTGAAGTTTTTAAAAAAATGTCCTCCCCACGGCACGGCCCAAATTTTCAGATGGTACAGCCAAGTCCAAAAATCTACCCATGTGTAATCCAAAAATCAGACCATATTATTCGGGATTGAAGTCACAACCATCGATCAATTATCTTTTGACTCTGGTGCTGTAATGTACTTTTAAAACATGAAGACGTTCCCTTGTTATCGACCCCTTGATTAAGGAATTTCCAGATGAACAGTCGACCAATGTTTCTTTTTCGTGAAAGAGTTGTCCATTTTTTTTTGGGGGGGGGCACATACCCAAATATCTCTCTTAGGAAATCCCCAGGGATGGAAGCATTTCCTTGAGCTGGTGAACGGGGATGACTATATTTAGTGGCATCTATAATGTAGAGTTTTCAATCCATAAAACCTGCATTTGGCTGTCAGGAATAACCACCGATTGGGATCAGGATACGCGCTTGCCTTGATTGAAATAATTATCTCGAACTCGTATTGTTCTTCCCAAATGGAAGATAACCTTTGAAAGCTTTGATGCACGTAACTACAACGGTGGTTTCTACTCTCAGAAGAGTTAGAGAAAAGGTCAGGGGTTGAAAATAGGTTGTCCATCCCAATTGTTTTCAGTTCACGGCGTCTTAAAAGTTTTTTAAATGTTCTGACAGTCACCGGTCAAACTGCACGTTGTAAAGCCAATGGTACATGTCAGCAATGTATTACTAATTTGATTTAATAACAAAATATATTTTTATACCAATCGGGAAAATACAGAAAGTGCATTTACATGATATTATTCCGTCCGATCGTATGATTATCAATGTGCAGTTATTCTTAAAAAGGTACAAGCTATGTTTATACTATACAAAAAGTCATATTTGACCATATCTTTCCACCGGGGTAAATCTTGGGCAAAGGATGTGTAAATGTGGTGAGTATGAGACGAAGTTCCACCTTCGACTTAATTCACCCACGGTGATCTCTCACCTAGGGTCTGTAGACAGTCAAAAGTGGTACTGCGTCTTGTACTACCCCTGGACAGAGATAGTGGTTAGGTGGGTCTCACCTAGGGTAAAGGTTGGGTAAAGGTGGGTAAATTTGACTTTTCGTATTTATATATTTTAGTCTTTACTGCACATTTAAAAGGTACTCTCAGTAGTGTACTTACTGAAGCACACTTGCAATTGACTGAACTCAAACCTGGTATTAAGATATAACCCATAAACGATTCGATGACGTAATTTACCATACGTATCAAAAGATGTTCAAGAAATCCCTACCATACAGTCAACTGTTTTAACAATGTCAGAAGACAACCATAATGTTATAGAACAAGTGCATTGACATTAGCATTATACCGGGTGTGGTTTTATTTAAGTATTTTCAATCGAGTAAAAAGCTTATAAACTCAGCTTGTTCCATTTTAACTGTGTGGGGCGATGACCTTAAAAGGCAGTAAACTCAAACCATAGATACTTTGTATAATTCCCTTCAGACAGAGATATTATAGTAGACAGGATCAGTACTCCTGGGTCTATAGTTCTGTGGAAATGTGTGCTATTTTTGTAATAAATAAATCGAAACACAAGCTTTCAATAATCGGAAATTAAAATTTTCACTTTATTGACAATGATATTGTATCCCCAAACTGTTTGTGTCGACTACAACCAGCTTAGGACTTGTATCACATTATTGGAATCACACACTCACACAATAATGACGAGTAATATGCCAACATTCACAAACTACAGTAAATGTATCAATATTCAAGGAACGTCAATCCAGACAATTGATAAGTAATTCTCTACTGATATTTACATCATTAATTTCATGGTTTGTGCGCATTTGGGTTCAATGTCGATTGGGTTCATTAAACCTACACTAGCTTTAACTGGGGAATTCGTTTATCAGACAACCACACTGAAAATTGTTAGAATACCAATAATTAGCCATTTTATATATCAATTAGTGGTCTATTTTATCTATATGTAGTATAGTCATAAATTGATTCATTGGCGGCAGAGATGTTTGGGTGTAGTCCCTAAAATCGGTTGATTGGATATATTGCTCCATACTATATGTACAGCTACATAAATATGTCCACCAATAGGGAACTTGCAATCCAGACTGAGCATGTTCAGACGCAAAGGACTATGGGATTATCTGTGGTTATCATAATATCTATTCTGGAGCTACTGATAAAATAAACCTTCCACAAAGGTCAGGGTAACTATGAATTGATTATGTGGGGTTATAAATAATGTATCAACATTGTTTACAATACTAATTGATTAGTATTTATTATCACATTTCCCATGATGCAACTTTCAACATGGCGGGTTTGAAAGTTCCATATTGGTGATGCAATACTGTACAACATTATGATGACGTCATTATGTCTAACAAAAGAATTACAAGCAACGTTTCAGTTACAGCAAGTACAACTGTAAAAGAGGCATAATCAAAGGGTGTTGGTTTTGAAGGGGATATATTTTTTGTAATTACAATATGCCTGTAGTTTTCTATTCATCAAACCACCATTACAGAACTCAAATCTACCTGGTATGCATAATACAGACGATTGCGTGATATAATTTAAATATATGTATAATCAACATATTGTGACTATATTGCATGCAATAAATTGTCTGTGTCACGTCCTGGCACAGTTTATCTAAATATGGTAAGTGGCAGAGTTTGTCCAAATATGGTAAGTGGCACAGTTTATCCAAATATGGTAAATGGCACAGTGCACAGTTTATCCATATATGGTAAGTGGCACAGTTTATCGAAATATGGTAAGTGGCGCACTCGTCCATATCCGTTCACTTAAAGATTTAGCTTTACAAATTTTCATAGTACTAGTATATTTACGATTGTGCACGTTGCATGTTAAATGATTTTTCTGAGTCAATTTAACGCAACATAGGTACATAACAAAATATTTACGGACCAGAGGACCTCGGTAGTACGGCGTATATAGGTCCTCCACATGTTGGTCCTCATGCCGAACAACGTCGGTCCACGAAATTCATATCCTGGCCGTAAATAGATTTATAAGCTGGGTCCTAAACATTATGGTAAGAATTGTAAGTGGCCATTGCCTGCATAAAAATTTATCAACTTATCTTGTACCTTCAGTTTTAAATGGTGGCACATTATCGATTTTAGGCGCAAATCTAAGCAGACGATAATATCAAGTGTTGTGTCCTCATAAATCACATATAAATGATTAAATGGCGTTTTTCATTGATTCATTTAAATAATAACTAATCTAAAGTCATTGTTATGTAAATATTTTATATTGTCAAGAATGTAACGATTCTAATAGTAGAATACAAATAAAATGACAAAGAAAACTGTGCTGTACCAATTAAAATATGTTAACAGTTGTGGTAGGGAATTAGTTTCAGCTTAGAATAGTGACTACAGGGCAAATTAATCACTTTTATATATATTCCATCTAGATTACGAGGAGAAGAAATAAATGGGCATGTTTATGAGCATATATGAGAATCAATAACTACCAATTATACCTTGGGGTATAGCTGGATTTGAATATCTCCATAAGTAATCCTTGTGATAGCTAAGGAAGACTCAGTGTGAACCTTTAGAAGCGGGAAAAGGCATTTGTCAATCAAAAAGTGATATAATACCATTTTAACAGTGTGTACAATTGACCGATCACCGACATTGATTGACAGATTCCATTGACCAATCAATGAACGTAATTCCGCCATGTGCACTTGCACGTGTCACAGCCTACGACAAACAAAGCAATCTGTCGTAGTAGCAACGGTAACTAAGGTGGGCGTGGCTATAGTGCTCAGGGTGATCGGTCAAGTAAGACAGCAGTAACTTTAAGTTGAAAACTGTCTGTGCAGTGTATTTTTTTTTCAGTAGATTTCGCAATTCTATGTCTCAGTAAGGCCTAAAAATTGTTTGGCTCTGGTTATCCGACCCCACCTAGTTTTTTCACTTCCGACCTTAGACTTGTTTAGGCTAATACATATTCGAGAAAATGCAATAAAACCGCGAAAACTTAGTTAAATAAAAATAGTTGGAAAATTTATGTGTAAAAGATTATATATTGTCATGATATGTATTATAATAGTGTCGGTTAGCACACTGAAGATTGTGACGTAAGAAAAAAATTCCACCTATAGGTTTAGTGCACGAGGCACTGTAGGTTGGATATCTTGCCAAGTCACGTGGTCATAAATGATAGAAATGAAAACCGCTGTGAATTGAACTATGTAGAGCTATTACGTATAAGTGCAAATTCAACAAAAAAAATTCACCAAATACTTGAATGTCATATATAACAATCCATCATCTTACCATTATGTGTGACGTGTGTGCTATAAATATCCCAATCGATGTATAAGACACTATATTGACTATTTTTATCAAAACCTTCAAAGAAATGATACAGCCATAGTGACTGAAATTTCACCAAAATATTTCTTATAGCCTTTCCATGCACAAGCCAAGGTTTTGTCTATGAACAGAAAATATGGATTATATACCCTGATAGTTCTACGTCATGACAACTTGTGTAAACATCACTGATCGTTCTACGTCATGACAACCTGTGTAAACATCACTGATTCTTCCTTAATCGAAATATGATTCAAAATGTCCCAAATTAACATTATTTTTCTCGATTTTTCATAAATTATGCTGGGGAAGGTACAGTTACATTATTACCCAATACTTGTGACTTAGGGGTTTGTCACTACCTGTCTAGCAACTCGTAGTGACAAGATACCTTAGGTCCCTCGTATTTTTCATGGCTGAACGAACACAAATATTGCGGGGAAATATATCACCGCTCTATGTGTTACTTCTTCTAACTATAGGGCGGCAAACGTGTGCTGGACATATCAACCTACAATATCAATACACAACAAGTCGTAAAATATACTTATCACTGCAAAGAAATGATCAAAAAAGCCGAGGCGACTGGAACGTAAGCAGAGCTACCTAAGTGATTGAAATTCAACCAATATTTCACCAAAACCCTACAATTCATCATTTCTTTATACAATGTATTACTACTGACTGTATGGCAACAAATGTGTTCTGAAATATGGCGTATTTCTTTCATTTCCTTGTGTTTGTAATAAATTATACTTAGAGATCTTTAACACCTGGTGTGGACCTTCAAATACAGTCACAATCAAAGATTTATAGGACATTTGCAATCTGCTTACTTAAAGATGTATTCAACGGAAGTCACTATAGGAAGCAAATAATAAAATAAAACGATTTTTCAGATTCTGCGGATCGGATTTTAACAGTTCGACCGTTAATGTGTAAGAACAGATAATACAGTGTCGCAATTGTTGCAATCAGAGGGTTTTTTGGGTCATTGGACACACCTTTTTTGGTCCTGACCCACAATTTTGGAAGTGATGGGTCATCGATGGCCCACACTAAAATTGTATGCAAATATGTTTAGCAACATGACCACGCCTATAGCAACAGCCATATGATCGTGTATACTGCATGGATAACAACAGGGTTGGATAGGCAACTGCATAATCATTCAGCAAATATCTACCATGGATCAGCATGTGGGTAAATATTTTTAAAACTGTACAGTTGTGCTACAATGCCATTGTTATAAAAATTAAACTATTTTAGAATCCAATATGGCCGCCATTTTAAAATACAATATGGCTGCCATTTCAGATACCAATATGGCCGCTGTATACAGTGTTAACTCTTGGAAAATAAAAGATTGTCAATTTTCTTGAAAACATGATCACGTAAAACATCATTTTAAAAAATCTTTTATTGTTTCAAAAAGTGTTATTTTGCGTTTTGTATCACTAATCTTTTGGGAAACATAGATTTTACATTTGCTCTAGACTTTAGTGGACCCCTCAGTTTACGCATTATTTGCACACATCATGAATTCTTTAATTCAAGGTTATTGATATCCTGAAAATGCTGACAACGAATCCAACATTTATTTCAAAAGGACCAGAGGAGGCTTTCGTAACGTTAAAGTTTACTAAGATCTTGAAAACTTTTATTTTATTTTCAGGACAAAATGGTGACAAAAGCACACTTTATAGCTTGATTTGTTAATCAAAACACAGGCTTCCTTTCACATTCAAGTTAAAATGGAAAGATGACTTTTTATGACGCAACTGAAAAGTTTGTGAGTCAAGTTAAGACATGGTACACACAGTCTGACGCAAAGAAAACATCCGTACAAACTGACAAACATCAATAAAACATCTTCATCCTTCCATCAATAGGAAACATATTTTGCAACACTGTTGTAACTTCTCATTGATATGTTATTAACACAGCTAACGTATTTGTGTTGTAAGGTCTATGTAAGCTAAACAACTATTATCTGAAATCTGCGCAAAGATAACTATCGTCAACAACATTATAATATATGCACCGTTGTCATTTACATTTATGCTAATCACTAGTGCTGGATTGGTCAGTTTCCTGGGACTCCTTCACGTGTGCTCGACCAGTTATAAAAGCAACCAACAAGGCGCTTCCAATTACTAAACCCACCCCCACTAATTGTACAATCTTTGGAGTATTTCCAAACAGGTAAACGTCACCAATGTAAGCTGCAACAATTTCTATATTTCCGAGCAGTACGACTGTCGTAGCAGCTTCGTAATTCAGACTGCGATACCGGAAACCGAAGTACATCATGTAGAAACCGATTTTACCAGACAAAGCTCCGATGGCGTTCATGACGTCGACGTGGGCAAACTTCCCGCTACCATTTGCGAAGTTTAGTGCAAAGCTTATAGGTGTGCCAACAAGGCCAGAATAGAGAGAAATTGTCAAAACACTCACTTCGGTGGTAAAAGCACGAGCTAGCACAGCATTCGTACATAATCCGAGTGCACACAGAACAGCTAAAGTGTAGCCAATTGAGTCGTTGAAAACGTCCACATTCGTGTAAGTTTTCCCACGGTTTGCCTCAATCGACGGAAGAGATATCAATAAAATGCCAGCAAGATTCAGTAACGTCGAAATCCCATGTCGCACTGGTTTCCATGGTTCCCTCAAAACGAGGCTCGCCATCAAAGGTGTGAAGACAGGCACTGCAGCACAATACATGGCTGTGACGTCACCAACGCCTGATATGTACGTCATACTGTAGTAATACGCTAAGTTTGCGAGGTTTTCTAATAGCCCCATCATTATTAAGAGAGCACGGTCTAATCGATTGTTTGGTAGAACTTGAAGTTTCATATACAACACAAATGGAGTCGAAAATAGCACCATGCAAACACCTTGAAATAATAAAATCTGAATTTCAGTTATTCCAACGTTTACGGCGAGCAGGCTAAACACACCAGAAAGCCCTAGGCATATTCCACTGCTAAGGGCTAGAGTTACACCAATCAGAGATTTCCATATATGCGAACATTTACTTGTAAGTGAGTCAATTTTCTGATTGTCTTCTTCAAAGTCCATCGATTTAAAGAGCCACTTCATTTCCTGGGACTTTTCTGACGTGCCTTTTAGGCCACCGTTCACTATAGTCTTTGCCATTTCAAGAGCTTCCGGTGTTTTGGTCTGTATCCGGAGTGGTAATCGGGGTGAGAGAGAGAGAGAGAGAGAGAGAGAGAGAGAGAGAGAGAGAGAGAGAGAGAGAGAGAGAGAGAGAGAGAGAGAGAGAGAGAGAGAGAGAGAGAGAGAGAGAGAGAGAGAGAGAGAGAGAGAGAGAGAGAGAGAGAGAGAGAGAGAGAGAGAGAGAGAGAGGGGGGGGGGGGGAGAGAGAGAGAGAGAGAGAGAGAGAGAGAGAGAGAGCACGTTATCTAAAAGTTTAAGCTTTAAGCTATCATAAAAGAAAATCACTTAACGGGTATGTAGTCTACAAATATTGAAACATTGAAAAACCTGGTTGTAATATAAGTACCTGTCACACAATATTAATTTCATATATATTGATTGACGTATTAAAAGTAATATTACTTTATCAATATTAGCCTTTGTCCAGTGAACAATGTAACATCCTAAGCCGTCACGTGTAAAGGCATACACTGACAAATGAAACATTATCAATACATAGCACTGCTGACAATGGATCCAATCATTCGCTTCATTGCACAAAGTATTCCTGTGTCGGTTTATATATATACAAGAGTAATAAGTGAACCTTCCAACCTGTATTATTCTCAGTTACCTTGAGTTTGTATTTTTTAATATAAATTAGACGGGTGGAGATCTTCCATTTCTTGTTCGTTTCTGTGAGTATTGTTCATTGATCTTAAAGCATGCAAATGGGAGAATTCTCCAAAGTTTTAATAAGTGAATTTTCATGTACGACGTCTTGAACATTATTATTAAATTGGCCTTACACGAGTTTAACACACCAAGGCACTTGTCAGCTCATGTTTCTTCTACACTTTACGTGTTTCGCGACGAAAGTCCCACGGAGACCGCAATTATCTCTCCGTCTCTTCGCACGCGACCGCATCGTTATTTCTTATCTGTTTTAGGTTTTCCCGATAGCGGGGGTTCGTGTCGGAAACGCGTCTTACTAATTGTGTCGATGGATAGGTGAAACATGAGAATCTCACCATCACGGCACGGAGCTCAACATAAACACGATTTAACATCAAAAGTGATGTCCGTTAGATAGCCAGAGTGACAAACTTGACACTATCCTGTAGACACGACTGACACCTTTCAGCAGAGTTAATTGCAAATGACTTGTTGTTCCCCTGACATTTTATAAGTGATAAAAGTGGCGTTAGAAGTAGATTAGTATTGCTACGATACATTT
>NC_135567.1:19777805-19822805 GCF_964340395.1 Glandiceps talaboti
ATATTTACACATTGACGGTAAATCCTGACATTTCATTTGTTGTTAGCTTTAAGGTAGAATCGTGTTCTTCATGAATTTGATCGAAAATGGAGATTATAACTTAAACATGAAAGTCAGATTTGTACAAGATTAACTTTGCACGTTGTTAGGTGACCCGTTTATTCTCTATGGTGAGATTTTGCACATATAAGGACATTTATATATCTAGGTGGGAGAACGTCGTGGAATCATGTATGACATCTCCAAGAGATTATAGTCAGATAATGTTGTAGTTTTTTTACACAGATAGAGATATAGATGTTTTGAATCAAAGGAAAAAAGAAGTGCAGAGAAAGATATACACACATATTCACTGGACACACACGCATATATACAAACGCATGCATTCATTCATCCATTCATTCATTCATTCATTCATTCAGACACACACACACACACACACACACACACACACACATATATATATATATATATATATATACATATACAAACATGCGCACGCACGCACGCGCACACCCCCCCCCCCCACACACACACACACAAACACACATACATACATACATACATACATACATACATGTTGGTCGGCTGTGCTTCAAGCTTGATTCTGACTTGAAAATATTGATTTGATATTTCTGATGCAGGGTAACATATTCGGTTTATGCATGCACCTAGGCTACCTATTCATGTTCAGGGCCGTCGAATAAACGTTGAGACATATCACTTTACATAGTAAATGACGACGATATGTTGTATAGTTATGCACATTACAGAGCCTACCATGAGGGATATATAAGGCAAAATGTTAACCAATCAAATTGCATGTATCATAGCAGCATATTATAATGAAGATAATATTGCACTAAACGAACAAACACACGGCATTAAATGGACCTTTCCTCCTCGACTAATTAATTTCTTAATATCTAGCGTGGTTTGAATGAATTATAATCTCTCCTTAGGCTGTTTTTCTCTGATCCGAAAAGCCAAATTAAAACTTTGAAAAACACATTAACAACTTGATGTATATACGCCTACGGGAAGTGTGTTGAAGTCAGTAGAAAGAACTTTCAAACATTTTTGTGTTTGCCTTAGGATAATCATTGTGATTAGTCAACGAAATACCAACATTAAAGATTTATTGATTAGCCGTTATTCATCCACAGTCAAATATTATCAGTACAGCCAACAGGGAAGTAATCAGCCGACTAATCAAGTAGGAGATATTGAAAGAAAAATGATTAAAATTTCACTTCTGTTAAGTCAAATAGTATCTTCAATGAAATTCTCTTCTACAATTAATAACAGATAACCTGAAACGAAAATGTCGATAAAATCTTGCTGAGATTGCAACATTTTATCGTCTGGTTTAACAAAAATCTTACTAGCATTGCTACATTTTATTGTCTGGTTTGATAAAAATCTTACCAACATTGCTACATTTTATCATCTGACTCAACAAAAATCTTACCAACATTGCTACATTTTATCATCTGGCTCAACCAAAAATCTTACTAACATTGCTACATTGTATCGTCTGGCTCAACCAGATCTAACATTGCTACATTGTATATCGTCTGGCTCAACCAGATCTAACATTGCTACATTGTATATCGTCTGGCTCAATCAGATCTAACATTGTTACATTGTATATTGTCGAGTCATACGATACAATGTAGCAATGCTAGGTAAGATGTTTTGTAGAGTTAGATAATGAAATGTATCAATATTAGTCAGATTTGTGTTGAACCAGGTGACAAAATGTAGTCAGAATTTTGTCCAGACAGACGATGAAATGCATGACGGTCATTCAGATTTGTGTAAATCCAACCTGTTTCAGTTGAATTGGTTTCCATTATACAGTATACAACTGATAGTTATATGCATTCTCATCAAAGTTTATCCCAGTAGATATGATGGGGGTACTTAAGGGAATCATTTAATCGTCCTCAGAACATTGTTAAAAAGAAATTTCGCTTTTCCAGAGAGATTTGAGAAAGTAATCCACAATTGTGGAGACGCATTGAACAGATGTATCTCTCGTGTTTTTACTCTCCTCCCTTTGATTTATTCCGATGAGTGAGTCGCTAGACCTTGAAAGCGAACTGTATCTCTTATCTGTATTTCTTAAGACATTGTTGCCAAAATATATCGACTTTATATTTGTCTAAGTAGAACATTCAATGGTAAGATCTGAGACAAAAATTGCTTCTAAGAAACTCACATTTTCTTGTCACGAAATGTTGAATGAAACCTGGATTATTCTTAAACTTTTTGACAAATCAAAATGTTATCTTCATTGTGGTTTTAAATCAATAGTCAAACAAGTGTTTTTATGTGACTCAAAAATCTATTTCTTTGAAACCAGAATTTTTTCAAGTGTTTTTTAAGCTTTTGTCACATTAGAATATTTGTACTTTCATTGCAAAAAAGTAGATACACATCTCATTTTGTTTGTCATCTGTGACAAAACTATGTTTCTTTATAATCTGTATATTCTTGTCACGCAAAAGTTGAATGAAACTTGGATTTCCCCAAAGGCAAAAAATAAAATTGTGTGCTTCCGATAACCCGACCGACCCTAGTTGAAGCTACCAACCCTTAACATTTTTTTAATATTCAAACATGTAAAGTTGTGAGAATATACTATTTTCATGTAATTTTTTTTGCGAATGTATCTCTAGTCAATTTTTCATAATTCTATTTCAGAGAAACCATGTATTTTAAAACTGCAAGTTGAACAGTACAGTCTGCATACTGTGTTTATCTACTTTTCAAAATAATTGTCTTCATTTACTTCTTGTACACGTCATCAAGTGTAGTATCCACAAATAAACATGCGATTACCAAGTGGTCCTAATGACTTTAACACCCACACATCACCTCCTCAACAAAGTGTAATTGATCCTTATATCCATCTGTACATACGTGAAGAAAGTACCATTCCGTAGTAAACATTCAAATAGTAAACACTGTCTCTGTCTCCTGTGTCTATCTATATCAACCATCCATATACCACCTCATCATCAAAGTGTAACTGATACTTATATCCATCTGTACATATGTGAATAAAGTATTCATACCGTAGTAAGCATTCAAATAGCAAACACTGTCTTCTGTGTCTATCTCTCTATCAACCCACTCACACAACTATATACACATCCATCTCGACCTATGCTACATTTTATCGTCTGGCACTCCAACATTTCAATCAACATTGCAAGAAGTATTGTCACATACGAGTATCTTGTCTTCGCGTAGAAACAACGTCTCAAAAAATTCAACATTGCAAGAAGTATTGTCACATACGAGTATCTTGTCTTTGCGTAGAAACAACGTCTCAAAAAATAACCGAAATGAAAATAAAATTCCGACCTACCTACCCTATGTTCTGAAGTTCTGTTATCAGAAACAAGCTTTTTTTCGCCAAGTCGTTTTCATACATCTAAATACTAAATTCCTTACGGTATGGGTGTCTGGAGTGTATGCCTAATACAGTTTAGTTGCAACCAGTCGTTTTTCCAAGCAAGAACATTTTATTTCATTTCAATTCCAATGATGAAAAGGACGTCAAGTGAAGGTACTGAATGTTTATTAACTCTCTGATTATGATGGACAATACACAAGTATTGGCTGATCGAGAAAAAATATTTCATTTTTTGGTTTGCTGAGGTATGAACTGAAGCACAGACTAAAGTGCAATTTTTATTGTTATACATATTAATATCCTATGAATATTTTATCAAGTCATATTACAGTATTTATTCACAGAATACATTTGATTCAGATAATTATTCATATTTATTATAAGATTTTCTTTTCAGTTTGTTAGAATTATGAATAAAAGATGAAAAAAAATATCTCCACTACGTTTTAATGAATAAATTAAAAAGTGTATACGCATTTATTTTAGGTGTTATTTGTCGTCAAACTATATTTCTTTTAACCAATATTCAAAACTCAAAATTTTAATGAATCTTGAATTTTTTTAAAGGTTTTTGACATGATATGATTTTCTTTCCGATGAGTCAAAAAGGTAGAAAAACGTCTGATTTTTTAATTTATTTTTCATTTGTGGCAAATCCGTGTTTCTTTTTAACCCAGCATTTTTGTGACGGATGAGTCGAGTGAACATTGGAACTTTTCGTAACGTGCTGTTGTTGTTTGTTGTTGTTGTTGTTGTTGTTGTTGTTGTTGTTGTTTTTTATTGTTGTTGTTGTTGTTGTTGTTTTTTCTCGAAATGCTTTAATGAAACTTAGAAATATTCTTAAGCATAACACATCAAAATATTATTTACATTCGTTGTGGTTCTTAGTGAAAAGTCCAAAATTAGATAAACATTCAAATTCGGGATTTTAGATCTTTGATTTTGATGGAATTGTAAAAAGCTAAAGATAGGTCGGTACTTTTGTCAATAGTGTGTGTGTTACCGACGACATGAAAGTACGGTGTAACTCATTCATCCTGTTCAACTACATAGAATGTGTTCTCTTTTATGTAAAAAAATATATCTCTGTAAGGCCAAAAAAAAGAGAATTGTTTCTGGTCAGAGAGCGCATCACTTAAATACCCTCGCGTCAGTCTTTTTTTTTTCATGTTTGTCCAGACCATGCAGTCTGCAGATCCGAGGGGAAACACAAAAATAACCTTCCCTACTTCAGTGAAGACTACATAAACACTTCCTCTAAAGTACTAAATAAAAAGATCACTAACTGCCATAAATAGAAGACTGAGTGAGAGGTTTGTTGAGAGAAAAATCGCGTCGTCGCACCATTTTAGACAATCTGTCCTGACCAGGCCTAAATAGGGAACTTGCAAACCCGCCATGTTGAATGTTGCATCATGGGAAATGTGATAATAAATACTGATTACTTAGTATTGTAAACAGTGTTAATACATTGTTTGTAACCACAGATAATCAATTCATAGTTACCCTGACCATTGTGGGAGGTTTATTTTATCAGTAGCTCCAGATTAGATATTATGATAACCACATATAATCCCATAGTCCTTTGCGTCTGAACATGCTCAGTCTAGATTGCAAGTTCCCTATTCATGTCACTTTATTGCAGTTTATTTGTATAGACCCACCTAAATTGAAAATGTCATAAAACTAGACTGACAAAAAGCCTACAGAAAGAAATTATGCTAATCCGCTTATCTTTTGTTCAAAACTCTTCACGTTTACACTAATTTAAAACAAAAAGCCCACATATGTCATTAGCACTTTAAAAGACCTGAATTATTTACCGCTGTCTTACCTTTGACCGCTGTCTGACCTTATTATTCAACAGTTACATTTGCAATAACTCTAAGTTGAATGACTAGATTGGAACCCTTTCCTTTACAAAGATACGACGGGGATATAGTGAACAAGCAATTATGCCGTAATCCTGTAAGTCAGTGCATCATATTAGTTGTAGGTACCAAATCTTTTTTTCAAAAAAAAATTCAATTTCCTTCTAACAACAGATAATAGATGTCAAAGCTTCATTATCATTTTAATGACACTGGGTGTATAGCTGGTGTAGATACAACTGAAATGTTCCCTTAAAGCGGTCATCGGCTTATGGATAAGGATTGGGTATTTATTTTGGATTTTTTAATTTGTAAAATAATTTTATCATGTCATGGGAAATATGATAATAAATACTAATCAAATAGTATCGTAAACAATAATGTTACATTGTTTTTAACCATAAATAATCAATTCATAGTTACCCTGACCTTTGTGGGAGGTATATTTTATCGGTAGCTCCAGATTAGGTATTACGATAACCACAGATAATCCCATAGTCCTTTGCGTCTGAGCATGCTCAGTCTGGATTGCAAGTTCCCTATTGCAAAAGATCAATCCCATTCCATCTCTTGCTTTACACAATATTTCCCCTTTTATTTCAAAATTCTAATAACACGAACACGTACTTATCAATTTGAAAACTACAACTATCTAAATCCCAATCCATCTCTAGCTGTCTTTAGACTATTAATATTTTCCTTCTTCTGTAACTCCACTTTTCAGAATTCCAATAACATGTATTTGTACTTATCAAACGACAGATAAGTTCTGCACTGGTTCTTTGATCATACAATATATTAAGTTTATTTTGCTCGAAACCGTTTCCACTAAAACTCCGGTAATTTTTTTGTTATATTTCTTTAACTGGCAGTAGGCGCCCTAAGGGAACTTGCAATCCAGACTGAGCATGCTCAGATGCAAAGGACTATGAGATTATCTGTGGTTATTGTAATACTTAATCTGGAGCAACTGATAAAACAAACCTCCCACAATGGTCAGGGTAACTATGAATTGATTATGTGTGGTTATGAACAATGTATCAACACAGTTTACAATACTAATTGATTAGTATTTATTATCACATTTCTCATGATGCAACATTCAACATTGCGGGTTTGCAAGTTCCCTATTAATACAAAATAGCAAAATGTGACAGATATTTGGAGGTTTGCATATTCAAGATTTTGTGAATATTATCAACATTTCTCACCTCATAAACTTGTGAAAGTCAACAGAAGGTAAATAATTGAAAATTATTCAGCCAAGGAAAATGCGAGTGACCTAAGGGGTCTTGTCACTGCAAGTCGCTAGACGAATAGTGGAAAACCCTTAGGTCACAAGATATTTCCGGCTGAATGAAGAAAAATATCTATGAATAATATATAGTAATGTAATTATAACTTCTGAGCATAATCATTTCAAAAATCGTGAAAAATAATGGCGATTTGGAACGTTTTCACTTATAATGTTATATTTCGAGCATCGCACAACCAGTGACGTAGACAAGAATTGTCGTGACGTAGAGCGACCAGGGTATATAAATCCATATATTCTGTTCAAAGTCAATATCTTTGCTTGTGCATGGTATACTGTGTTTTGATCTATAACCCCCCCCCCCCCCACCCGCTCCATTATATAGGCCTTCTGCCGAGTAGCCAACTTCAGTCAGACGACATACACATTCGAACAAAGTTCTACGTCAAATCAAACATAATTTTTGACATCTACTATTTTACAGGCAGTATTGGAATCATCAAAGACCAGAATAAAGTTGAAATGTCCAACACCTTTACAGAGACAAACAAAATGTGTGAACAAAAGGTGTTACCGGGAAATTGCGTGAAACTGCAAAGGTCATAGGTCAATTCCTTCAAGTTAAACTGTCAGAAAACAAACGTCAAACATACCTAACACATGTACTCAAATTAGTAATCCATGCTTTATGTCGTCTGCGTGTTTGAAAGATTATCTTTTTTCAATTTCAGATTACGAGAACTAGTCAAAAGTAGTGTTAAAAATTTAAACTTACATAAACGATAAGTATATACATTTGTATTATGTTACGTTTCTGCACTAATCGTTTCCCGCCAAATTAGGTCAAAAAATTCCTGTCTGTCAAGAATCTTTAGGTTCGATTCAAAGTGATCATAACTAACGATGTAGTTCTTCTTACAAACAATGCTGTGATATTAATAAAACGTTCAGCAAATTAACTAAAATGACAGTCAGAAGGAAAAAATTGTATCTACAAAAAATGAGTTGTTACTATGGTGATAATCACACAAAAAGGTTAAACAATACTAGGTGTGTATTTGAGAACACTAATGAACGAATGAATGACATTTATTTCACCAGATAACAAAAATAAGCTACACTTTCAAAGAAACATATGATACAAATATACAAAATGAATACAAAAGAAATACATAATTGTTATCTGATGTTGACCATGAAAATAGTTCAGTGGAACTAGTCTTGTCCATGGCCTGTACAATTGTTATCTGATGTGGACCATGGAAATAGTTCAGTGGAACTAGTCTTGTCCATGGCCTGTACAATTGTTATCTGATGTGGACCATGGAAATAGTTCAGTGGAATTAGTGTTGTCCGTGGCACGTAAGCTTTACGCAAACACAAAAGAAAACACCAAAAATACTAAAGGTTCAACAAAATCATACATGTATTATAAACTTCGATTTGCCAACGTTGCCTGCCGCCAGTCTAGATATATCTCAAGCGGAACAATGGCTTGGTTGGTGATGAAACTTGATCATGGAGGTCTGAAGACGATTATAGCGAATATATATAATCGGCTTTAGACGTTAAACTTTAAGATTTCTTTTCTAAATCACGTGATATGTCTGGCGGTCCCCATGGAGATCTACCTCAACACTATGCTTCCCTCGTATAAATAGACGATTAGAAGAATGAAATCCGTTAAAATAACACATCAGAAGTGTGTTCAACCTTTTGGCGGTGTTGCCAAATTCTAGTTTGTCCACTAATTTCAAAATGTAACATGCGTGTTGTGTGAAAAGAAAATGACATTACATTGTGTAGTATAAACGCCGATTTCACAAAATTTTAGACGTCTAAACATTATTTGCAATCTATAGCTTCTGACTCCTTTAAAACTGAGGGAGGGAGTGGGTGGAAAAGACGGTCTAGGATAGTATGAGTTGTGCTAGTTGCTCTCCTGGACGTAGTTAGATGGTAGGGAATGATGTATGTATGTATGTATGTATGTATGTATGTATGTATGTATGTATGTATGTATGAATGTATGTATGTATGTATGTATGTATGTATGTATGTATGTATGTATGTATGTATGTGTATGTATGTGTGTATGTATGTATGTATGTATGTATGTATGTATGTATGTATGTGTGTATGTGTGTATGTATGTATGCGTGTATGCGTGTATGCGTGTATGCATGTACATGTATGTATGCATGTATTTATGTATGTATGAATGTATGTATGTATGTATGTATGTATGTATGTATGTATGTATGTATGTATGTATGTCGCCCTCTCTATACTCTACATCACTAACTTCCTATCTGTCTCTTTGCGTCGGACCCTGTGTCTGTCTGTCTGTCTCTCCTGTATGTCTGTGTCTGTCTGTCTGTATGTCTGTCTGTCTGTCTGTCTCTCATCTATTCAGAAACAAAAGACAAGCAAATACGAAATCCATCTTCGAATTAACTGAATGCAGACATCACATTGCACTATTTACATCTATCCACTACTTACACTTAGAAACAATTGAAACACGGGCATCCAGTCTTCAGAATGTTCATCGAAATACGATCACAAAGAACAAAATTGTTAATCAAAAATGATATTCTCTATCGTTTACTTTCAAAGAAACATTTCCAATTTTATCTTTGAAAAAAAAGTACATTTTGATCTCAGCGGGAATATGAATGAGATCGAAAAAGTG
This sequence comes from Glandiceps talaboti, assembly GCF_964340395.1. NCBI lineage: Eukaryota > Metazoa > Hemichordata > Enteropneusta > Spengelidae > Glandiceps > Glandiceps talaboti. Next base: position 19,787,054 of record NC_135567.1, read on the forward strand.
TACATGTGTAGCTTTGGTAAAAAGTGACTGTCTTCAAAAGAATAAAAGATGTAAAATCCATTGACCTAATCTCGCCAATTCAGAGATTATATACGCCCCCTAGCGGCAGGACCCTTGAGATATCCATCGTCATGGTAACCACACTAAGTTGTCATACATCATGTCATATTGAGTTAAAATTTACACCATTACAATGACTGCGTTATTAATGATGCCAATCCCGGTGGGGGTGATGATAATTAATCCAATTGCAAAAATAATTCGAGGATATTCCAGGTGGATTTAAGAGTTCTTATAAAAAATCGATGAAAAATTGTATGTTTAGTGATTAGTAACAAAACTGGACATGGAATGAAATTATTTTATTCGCTATTAAATATTATTCTATAACAGAATTATTATGTGTTAGAATTGGAATCGATTTATTCTAATTAAAAAGCATTGCTTGTTAGTCATATGCCACAAAAGAGTGATAAATGTTGTTTGAGAAATTACCATCTTTTCAATTCGTCGTAAAACACTCGTCTTTTTTACTGCAATACTAAGTCACTCTTTGACGGTATTGGTAACTTATCATCGTTTACTTCAAGTCACAAACCGAATACCCCTTTACGGTATATTTGAACTCGGCATAGTGTTCGCTTTTATTCGTTGCCATGGAGATAACAAAACTTCTGACAAATAAGCGGTGAGAATAAGTTATTCACTTGTGTATTCCTTAAATTTGATTGCTGTGTATTTTAGTTGAATTTTGATACGGAGATAAACTTTTTTTGAAATAACAGCGCCATTTTAGACATTATCCCAGGTCACTACATTATACTATAGCGGTCTGAGATATTAGTAACCCCTTATTTTTCCTTCCTTTCGCTGAGAACAATTGATGTTATTCCCCAATATTTTCTTCGTTCAGCCAAGCAAAGTACAAGTGACCTAAGGGGTCTTTGTCTCTACGAGTCGATAGACGAGTACTGACAACCCTTAGGTTGTATTTTCCAAGTGAATGAAGAAATATTTTGGAGAATAACATAATTATACTAGTGCCGGTAATATTAAAGAAAAATCAGGAAAAGTAACGACAATTTTTTAATGTTCTGACTCGTACTTCTAACAGAGCAGAACCAGTGGTGTAGACATGTCGTGACGTAGACGAGCATTTTCATGACGTAGAACAACCAGAATATATATTCCATATTTTTGTTCAACTTGGCTCGTGCATGGTATAATGGGCAATAGTTTATTTTATATGTAGCAACCCAACTCTGGACGTTTTTAATTCCTGAAGACATGATGTTTTAAGTAAACAGTTTCTTCGCACTCACATTACACGTTTATTTTGGAAAACCCAAGTTTCAAATACAAATACACGTTGTATGTAATCGCATACAAAATGATTGGACCGTTTCCTGTTATTATTTTCTTCAACAGGCAAAATTTACCGGAAATGAGAATTTGCAGTAATTACTGGTGTGTTTCGAGTTTCGACATCTATTCCTTGGCTAGTTAGCAACTAGGACATTTGCTTGTTAATGTTCTTGAGTTGTCTGCACGTGACTCCTGCTGAATTGAATGTCTCTCAAACTATACGAGGTTATAAACGTTCTTGGCTACAATGAATGTCCCCCAGGATATGTCTTTTTGGGGCGGAAGACTTCTCCATCAAATAATGGAAAAAGACACATTGCGTGCAAGTAACCTACAAAACGACAATTCGGTGCAATTCAAGAACTATCCGTTTCATGTCTGATTTATGTCAAGATTGACATTGACATATATATTCCACACAAAGGAGATGTCGAGAATTTGTCATTTTTAATGGAACGCTAATGACGTATATCCTTTGATGATAGGATTATCATTTTCTGGGCTATTTTCAATGTTTTGTTCCATTTGTCATGTTATATATGTTTACCCCAAGTAAGTTGTAAGCCATCATATTGTCACCTTTTAATGTATAATAACATATACCAGAACACATATCATTTTTAATATAATAGTGACGGATTCGTGGTCATTTGAATAGTAGTTTTTATTAAAATATTCTGTATGCTGACATGAATCATGGAGAATGTGACATATATTGCTCTTTCTGAAAAGTAATTTTGTCCTTGTACCAAATTTGGGTTTGGCACTACAACATCCAACTTTTTCTATACAGAAACGAAAGTCCAAAAACTAGTAATAATCCTTTCTTTCTTAAAGTGTTTTATATATATTTAAACTTGTACTAGCTGTAACTGAGATCATATCTTTTAGCTGACAATTGTTAAAATATATAGATTGGGGCATATGGGGCAAGAATTTGACCAATCTGATTAAAATCCGATGTAGATGTCGGCTAATCGTTCATTGTTATTTTACTTCGGTATTTTTACTTGAATTAACCTTCGTGATTATGATACATGTTTACGTTTTCGTCTTGATGGCCGCCTCTCGAAAACGTACTAAACATGTGTAATATCACGAAGGTCAATTCAAGCAAAAGCAACCGAGGTAAAATAACAATGAACGATTAGCCGATATCTACATACAGAAGAGAGAAATCGGGGTTAAGCAAGGGGTATTAAATCCTAACCGTACCTCCAACTACAAGTACAATTTACAATTGTTAAAATACCAATAATTAGACATTAGATATATTAATTAGAGATCTTTTTTATCTATACATAGTATAGTAATAACTTGTGATTCAATGTGGACACAAAAATCAGTTTGATTTGATATATTGCACAACACAATAATCATAATGTGCTGCTACTCATACACAATGCATCACAGGTGCAATAGGTCATTCGAGACTGCAAACAGGAAATTGAGAATACAGCGCCCTCACTCAAATTGGGGGTATCATCACCCAATTGTGCGAACTTTGTTCCTTGATATTCTGTAGAAGTGTACATCAGGGATGTTTTTCGTATTGTTCAGACATCGAGGAAATAGCAGTGCTCTATGATTAACCAAGTAACCTATGTCATGACAGGAAGTAGAGCGCCACCATGTGGCAAATTTTGGAAAGGCCTATTGACTGTGCAGTATGTACGATATTACGAATAAGTTAATATATCTGACATGACTGTTTCCAAAAATGATCCAGTGAAGCTAGAGTATCTGTATCATCTGTACCTAGCAAGGTCTCAATAGATACTTTGCTAAAATAACAACATCATCTGATAGGCAAGTCAGTAAATATTCAAAAAAAGTATGCAAATGTCCCTAGGAACAATGCTCACACCCTTAGCAAAAGCCGTGTATCTTTCACAAAGATAACAACTGGGATTTTTAGACAAGTGAGCAAACATATATTCAAAATATGTATGCAAAATATTCCTAGCAACAAGATCACGCTCATAGCAACAGAGGAGTGCTTTTATCACAGTTTGCCAACATTTACAGGGATTAGTAATATTTGCAAAAGTGAACATTCTTTTCGTAAAGGAGAACACCACTCCAGGGAAATAAAGTTATTTTCATAACTTTTGGGTTCTGGAGAGTCATTTTATGATTCCATACCACATAAATCTTTACTCGGTTATCAAGAAACAGCATGTGAATATTTTTTACAATTATTGTGTCATATTTGCAGATATCCCTTTTCTTTCTTTTCTTACTTTTTGTTTCCCAGTTACACACTTGTATTTCCCCCCCCCAGTAATATTTATTTTGTCAGGGTCACAGACTACACTAGCTCAGATCGAACTATTTATGCGGCCCTCACCAGATATATTATCCCTTCAACCTCCCTTTTGATATGTACATAATTTAATGTTCTTCTGTTTTGTATCTGGCGAATAAACAATTCAATTCAATTCAATTCAATTCAATTCAATTCAATTCAATTCAAATCAATTCAATAAATAAACACATTTGAAACTGAAACTCTTGTTCACCTCTAATATTCTGTCATTGATATATGGGTCTTAGAAAACATTAATATTTGCTGAATGCAACATGAATATTCATGACTATTTGTGAAGGAAATAAGCTCTTGGGAGTAATTTTTCAAGAAATGTTTTGAAAGTTTTATCATTTGTTCATAATTGTTTTATGTATGTGTCTGAAGGGAGTTATTTATATGACCTTTCCTGCACAACTCTCAATGTTACGTTTGTTTCTATTATGACGTCACCCGCCACCATGCACAATGACGTCACGAAATGTTGCCATTTTTCAAAAGGAGTAGTAAATAAATCTACTGCTTGTATTGAACACATCACGCACGACGATATGATGCGAGCAGAGCGAAATGTACCGAAGTAATTAATATATGCACGGAGTATGCAAATATCATTGAACGCGTCATACTGCGTCATCGTGTCATTGGTTGAAACCAGCTTTCTTTTTCTTGTCACGTCAGGTGGTAGATGACCCAGGCTCCTTGTGGTATTAGGTGTAGTAAGATAACACATCATCATAATATTATATATACTTCTATAAGCTTATCAATTTCATGTAAGTTTACATCAGTATAAGAAGTTGCTTCCCGGGTGTCTGTACTTTTTAGACATAACACCATGAATAGAATATTTATCCTATCTGTTTCATTCATACATACATACATACATACATACATACATACATACATACGTACGTACGCACGCACGCACGCACGCACGCACCCACGCACCCACGCACGCGCACACACACACACACATTCATACATACATACATACATACATACATACATACATACATACACACGCACGCACGCACGCACGCACGCGCACGCACGCACGCACACACACACACACACACACACACACACACACATACATACATACATACATACATACATACATACATACATACATACATACATGTATACATCAGACACTTACCTCATAGTAGAATCTAGCAGCAATGACTCCTAGAGAAACTAAAACTGCATTGGCTGCAACTATACTGCCTGTAAAAGGAAATCCAAAAAATGGTCAAGAGCTCAAATGCACCAGTATCTCTCATGATTTCAATTCACTATCACCAACTATTTAGATGTTATTCCCCATTCACAATATTAATTGTGTAAAATTTCACTGATTTCAAGTCTAAAATATCGTAGAACCATGTCCGATATTTTATGTTTCTTATGAGATACCCGATATTAAGTATCGCATTGTAGGTAAAGGTGGGGGCGGGGGGTCCTCAAGATTCTTGATCAGTTATTTCGTGATAAAGCTAATTTCAAAAACAGATCCCGTGATTCGTGACATATATTTTCCATGAGCAGTGAATGACTGAAAACATGTATCACGTGATTTTATGAATACATAATTAGATGCCATTTATCTATAGTTCAGTCAATCTAGCGGATTTTTTTTGCAAAACCCGAACATAATTGCAACAGAAATATTTATCTTAAATCTTAAGTGAAAAACATATCAAAAGTCTAAATAAATAAATAATAAATAAATAAAGCTTATTCTATCACAAGCAGGAAATGTTACCTTGTCCAAATATTTCGTCTCGACTTGATTAACTTCTGCAGTGGACTAAATGTTCTCGCCAGGTGTTAAGTGGCTTCGTGACGTGTCACGTGGTTATTGACAAATGCTGCGGAATTGAGGTGGACAGACTCGGAGAGGTCACCATGTTCGTATTGATGACTACCAACTAATATATAAAGAGACTAGAGATCTACACAGGAAGTGGCTGGAAGCAACCTATATCCGAAAGGAGAAGCCTACAATGAACCGAGACGGGAAAGGGGGTGCAGCTGTCACACGCATACGATCAGGTCCTCAATTCCGAACTTGCATTGTCAATAATCACGTGATTCCATTAACACCTGGCGAAAACATTTAGTACTCTGAAGAAGTCGATGAAGTCTCGACGAAGTATTTGGACAAGGTAGCATTTCCCGCTTGTCATGAAATAACCTGTCAGTAATTTATACGGGGGGGGGGGGAGGGAGATCGATCGGAACAAAACAAACGACACAACACGACGGAAATAGAGGTAAATAAAGACATCTAGTCGCTTTCACCACATCAGATTTTAATCAGATTGGGTCTGAAGTTGAGAAGTTAATTCAGGACCAACATTCAGTTATTAAATTTATTGAATATAAACTGATTTGATGTGTGTATTTGTGTATTTTTAGTACACGGATCCTTGAAGTAGTATGTCTTTCATTACTAATGCTTGAATACTTTCCTTTCAACATTACATACATTACTTGTTACATAAACAGGGCTCCTCTCCACCCCTTTCACACGAGGGAGGGGTAGAGCGAGAGAGCATATCGACTTTCCGAATGAATTAAAGAGACGCCACCAACGACACATTTTATACCAACAACAATATGGCCGACTTACACCAAAACTAGAACGGATCCTCAAATCAAGGGGATCTGAGCGTTGATAAAGGCGTCTCCACCTAAGCATGGCCGATATCAATATGTCATACGACAAGGAGTATAGTAAAGAAAGGTCGCATCATCCCAATAACTTGGAGAGCTCTTCAGCTGGACGCCATTCATTGAACACCGTTCCATCATCCACTGTTACGATACAACACGAAGGTACGTGTGTTTACATTGCATTGCGATGGCCATAGACAATGTCATATGTATTATATGGGGCAAGAATTTGACAAATCTGATTAAAATCAGATGTAGATGTCGGATAATCGTTCATTGTTATTTTACCTCTGTATTTTTGCTTGAATTATCCTGCGTGATACATGTTTACGTTTTCGTCTGGATGACCACCTCTAGCTCTCGAAAACGTAAACATGTCTATTCAGCAACAGAGGTAAAATAACAATGAACGATTAGCCGATATCTACATACAGAAGAGAGAAATCGTTGTTAAGCAAGGGGTAAATCCTAACCGTACCTCCAACTGCAAGTACAATTTACAAAGTAGCGAATATACTACATGTAGAGTGTGGTGGTGTTGTTCATTTCAATGACAAGTTCCATGATAATACATGACAGTGTCTCCCTGATGGAAAAATCACGACTACAGTCTGCTCCCCCCTTATGTGTGATTTTACTATTGGAATATTTGAATGTATTAAGAACATTTGTGATGCATCTTAAAACAAGCAGTGAATGTCTACATGTATATTTACATGTACCTAAAAGTAGGGACACTTTATGAATATAGCATGATAAAAACATAAACACTCATACACACCCTCACCCTCACCCTCACACTCATAGCTCTCTCTCTCTTTCTCTCTCTCTCTCTCTCTCTCTCTCTCTCTCTCTTTCTCTCTCTCTCTCTCTCTCTCTCTTTCTCTCTCTCTCTCTCTCTCTCTCTTTCTCTCTCTCTCTCTCTCTCTCTCTCTCTCTTTCTCTCTCTCTCTCTCTCTCTCTCTCTCTCTCTCTCTTTCTCTCTCTCTCTCTCTCTCTCTCTCTCTCTCTCTCTCTCTCTTTCTCTCTCTCTCTCTCTCTCTCTCTCTCTCTCTCTGTCTCTCTCTCTGTCTCTCTCTCTCTCTCTCTCTCTCTCTCTCTCTCTCTCTCTCTCTCACCATCTGTGTGTGTGTGTGCATGTGTGTCTCTCATCGTCATTCTCACAGTCTATCTATACAACTCAATATATTGCAAAAGATTAATAAATGTGTAAAAAGGTTTGTTATTGTACGTACGATAACAAACTTTTCACAGATTTTTAGCTTTTTTGGAATGTTTTGAGTTACAAACACAGTCTTGGTCTATGTCGTTTCACATTGGTTTTTCAAGTAGGAGGGCATGATAAAATTGTTTAATCCATCCATATGACCACTTAATTATTACAGTGTCTCGTTACCGGCGCCTGTCAGCAGACTCAGCCGCAGTGGACGTACTGGTGACAGGTTCAGGATTTTTATGGAATCGATGTGTATTGATATGAAAAACACTCTCTGGTTACCTTTGAAATGATTGCCTTTGTACCCTGAATACACTTAACTTTCAAAAATGTCTAAATCATGAGCAAGTGTGAAACTTAATATTATTACTTTCCATGACTCCTTTGATTTATTTTTCTTTCTTTCCTCACACTACTAGAATGTAAACAAATACTGTCAGCGTTACAAAGTGCTGGAAAACAACGGTCACTGGGACAATGGTTTGTGAAAAATACTCAACAACTTTTTAATAGATGGATGCATAACAGTCTGACTGAGTTAGGTAAGTTATTATTACACTACATATGTAGCAGAAATTATTTGCACCGTGCGCACATGCATATTAGTGGTATTTTACATATGTACCAGAGATTATTTGCACTGATGCACACACATACTAGGATATGTACTAGAGATTACTTACACTGGTGTACACACATACTAGTGGTATTTTCACTGCTGTACAATACTGAAAACATTATTAAATTTGTACCAGAGATTACTTGCACCAGTGTGCATGCATACTAGTGGTATCTTCCCTGCAGTGCAGTACTGAAAACATTATTTCATATGTACCAGAGATTACTTGCACTGGTGCACACACATACTAGTGGTATTATTACATATGTACTAGAGATTACTTACACTGGTGTGCATGCATACTTGTGGTATTTGCACTGCAGAAATGACAACAGCCCATCAATTTGTGATGGATTACTACTGACATGCACCATTTGCACTTTGCTCACCATGGAGTGGAACCACAATTGACGCCTTGAGTCACAGGCTTGACTAGACGGTATAAGTGTGAAGTTAACGTAGTACAGACAGAATACAGTCCATCAGGAACTAGACTAGACCACATATTAATAAGGTGTGTTTACAAGAAACATTTTTTCCAACCTTCCATGTTTTAGGACTTGGGAGAAGTGTATTGTAAACAATTGTTTGGTTCCAGTTACCTGACCCCACCTAGCTTTGGTGCACACACATACTAGTGGTATTTGCACTGCAGTACAGTACTGAAAACATTATTACATATGTACTAGAGATTACTTACACTTGCACTGCCGACCCTAAACTTTTTTTTACGTATTTGAGAAAAAAATAATAAAATCTCAAAAATTGTGAAGTCTCATGAGAAATAGTGGATGCAGAAACTGCCATAAACTTAAAAAGACACTCTAAAACTATTCTTCCAATCTGTAATGGCTTTACATCTGATAGGAAGAAATAAACAACACAGAGACCATTTGGAAAACAATGGAAAACCTGAATTAGACATTCACACATGAAAAAAATATAATAATAAAATACAATAAAAAATCTATCTACCCCACCTATTTTAAAATGTAAAATTGAGCGTAACCGGTACCACACAATTTTTTATTAGGCCAAATCTGAATTTTGATTGTGTTGTTTATTTTGTGTCAACAGACGTCTACCAGCTAATTAATTACCTGTGTAACAGTGGTCACGTTGTAAGAGTCCCAATAACATCACACCACAACAGAGAACCAACAAACTCTACTGGGTACAACAAGAACACAACAAATACAGACATCTCATCAAATCCAGAGAAATACACGCATCGATCATGTGTTCAACCACTGGACTACTCAGATGAAAATGCAAAAGTACCTGCTCAAAGTTCAACTAAAAAGAGTGAATGTTCACCGACTCGCAAAGATGGTGCACATCAAGTTCCTTTCCCATGTGGAATCTTCAAAGCCAACTCAAGTACAGGAAGTAATGCAAATGACTGCATGAATCAAGTTCAAAGCAACAACAGGATAATAAGGCCAAATAATGATGTTATAGCGGGCTGTCATCTTGGCTCAACGCAACTCCGAAGGGCTAAATTGACAAAATGTCGATTTTCACCAAACGTAGGTAATTTTGCCAATAGATTTACTACTGAGATATTAGTTACAGATGCTTACTGTGCTCGGCAACAAAATACAAGTTTACCACAAAGTGGTCAAAGAAATCAAACTATTTCTTCTTCATCGCCATGCCAACAGCATGATAGAAATGAGATGCAATGCCAAAATACCTCTGGTGCCTCCAACATGGATACGAGCACCAGCGATGCAAACAATAAAAGAAGTGAGAAACCAAGAAATCGCCATGACAACACAGAAGACAGTTACATTGTCATTATGCCAGATAATGATGAATGTGAAAGTAACCATGACAACAATGAGACATGCACTGGTAGTGATGATGTGATTTCAAACGATAATACAACTCACAGGTTTACAGATGTTGATGCATTGCACCAAAAACACATGAAATCTGTCAGTCCTACAGAAAGTTATGTTGTTGTAATGCCAGAAGATGACGATACGCAGATCCTTAAGATGCGACAAGAAGCTAGAACCCTTAATATACACCAAAGTGTTCGTGAATCGCAAACAAGAAGCAGTGACGAACAAGCATCATGTCAAAATGTAACGCCCGTTAGTTTACAATGTTGTAATAACAAACAAACAATTCAATCAGATCAAGTCATGATGGAAGATGATGATGACCAGGAAGATGTCCAAAACTGTGGTAGCGACAACGAAAGTATGCAAATAAATAGCGTGCAATATGATTATGACTGCGCCCGTGAACGTATGCATACTAATGAGCTCGGTCATCGTGCAGCGTCTACTAAGAATTACATGTCTAATACTGAGTGCCACCCAAATCAAAGCAGTGAAAGAACTAGTACTGTAGTTCCTAACATACCTAGAAACATTGCAAGAATGTCTACGAATAAAGCATGTAGTGTCGTTGATCATGGAGGTGATAGTGAAACATTTTGTATCAGTAACACTGACCGATGTGTTGATCATGGCAGTGGAACGTCAATCGTAAACGTGGGTGCGCGCATTGATACCAGACATGTAGATGCTACGGCACGTAACGTTAATTACGATAGTGAAACATCTCATGCCGCAAACACGGAACAATACGTCATGAGAGCAGAAACTAACGCAGACCGTTACACCGATAGACGTGACGCTAACACAGAACATTACGTCAACATGAGTAACGAAACACCAACCATCAATAACACCATATATAACGTCAACCATGACAATGAAACAACTTGCTCAAATACTGCCGAAAACGCGTCCTATGATTTTGAAAACAGTGCAGTATTTAATGCTGTACCAGAAGAATTCCAAGGAAGGGCCATCAAAGTAGAGGTGGATGAAACAGATGTACACGGAATAGAACATAGTCCTGTACCTACCAGCTTGCAATGTTGTGTGTCTAACTACAACACCGTTCAACCACAGAGAACAGCAACTATTACATCCAATGGTAAGTCATGATTTATACAATGTTGCTATAATATAGATACATCTGATTCATCATTAACCATGATTTTTCCTATTGTATACAAGAGGCTGCGGTGTATGATGATGTATACATGAATATATACAATGTATATACGACAACCCAGTTACAACGAACTGATTTTCCATCAGAGAACAATGGTTTTTGACATGTACAAAGAAGGTTGAAAGAAACATGGCTCATCACACATACATTATATTTGGATAATCTAAAACAATTCTTTATTATGGTATAAGTATTTATAACACTTAGATTTTTTCACCTTATTTTTCCCACCTTATTCCCTCTAAAGCTCAGGGTTACCAGGAAACTAATGCTGCTCCGGGAAATCCAGGAAATGCTGAGGGCAATAGGTCAGGAAACTTCCAAGGTGTTGTAATGCACCAGTTACAACAGATGTCACAAAACCTTGGAATACTACAAACTCAACTCGTACACACAGACAAGCCAGCTAGACCCCGGCCGATTAATACTAATACACCGATGCAGTCTATAAGAAGAACAAGGGAACCAATTATGGAATTGAGTGTAAGTACAGTGAGAGAGAGAGGGGGGAGGGGAGAGAGGGGGAGGGGAGAAATAGAGAGAGATGGAGAGAGAGAGAGAGAGAGAGAGAGAGAGAGAGAGAGAGAGAGGGGGGGGGGGGATTTGATTGAATTGCTGATTACATGAATAATGTCTTTACAGGCTCTTGCCCACCGTCAGCTCTGACCTCCACTCAGAACTGTCAGCCATCTCTCCAAAACTGCCTGCTATTACCTATTGAAGTGTCGTAAACTCCCCCTCTGTTTCTTACTCTATTGTTAGCATTTCCGCAGACACTCCCTCTAAGACTGTTGTCATTTGATTTCAAATGTTTATTTTCTTCACAGAAACGAGTCAAGTACATGATGGGTAATGACAGAAGTTTGAAATTCCATGTCTTTGGAGAGTAAGTACTTATTATTATTAATTAGTATAACTTATGCATAATTATTTTAACTTCCACATGAGGATGGCCATTTTCATTTTTGTATTTCTCAAGTCCCGGCCAACCCTAAATTTCTTCAATTTAACAAAATGATAATAAATGTACAGGCAGATCAGAAAACAATTATACCATAACTAATGGTAAGAGAAGCACCACAAGTACGTAGCTGGGTGAAAATTATTATCTACAAACCAAATTTGGAATATTTACATTCAGGGTTGTGGGTGGCCGAGTGGTTAAACCACTTGCCTCTTACCACTGCGGTTGAGGTTCGAACCCATTCAGGGTGAGATTCAAATTTACCACACTGTATTAGTAAGAACAGTGTCGTTGAGTTTGACTCTACCGAACACCGCAGGTTTTCCCCCGGCTACTCCAGTTTCCTCCTGCATTAACACTGAACCCATGAGGGATGGCCTTGCTGAACTTCAAGGAAGACAAGTGTGTATACACTTAAAGAACTATCCAGTATAAATAAAGATTATTTATTTGTTATAAAAACAGTAGGTTCATAGTTTCCTACTGACATTAATTATCATTTCTACAGCAGTCTGAAAGTATATTCATCAAAGTATCACTAATTGGTTCATAATTTCCTTTTGTCTTTGATTGTCACTTCTACGGTACTGTTAAAAATTATCGATTATGAAATGAAAACACACATAATATAATATAATTGCTTTGTAATAATGGAAAGTACCCAAACTTTTTTTTATCCGCCAGTGCCAATTACAACAGCCAACATAATATGTCAATCAGATATAGATTGCTGCTACAGCTACAACAGAGGTTTGGTAATATGTACACGGCTACCCAGTACAAATGTAAGTATATTATTATACATGTATTGCCAAGCTATTAGGGCACTAGTGGATGTTATTCGCTAGAATCAGTCATGTGATAGGAAAAAAAGAATGACTATTTCCCTAGGGAAATAGTTCCATCAACTATTACATGGTCACGTGACCACCTCAAGTTCACAGCAGGTCAAAATGGCAGCTTCTGACGATGTTGTCTGCCACCGCGAGTTCACAGCATGAGGTATATTATAAAACACATATTGCCTGGCCTATATTCGGGCTATAGCAACCATTCATTACCCCCTCGTGACTGTGAGTTACCAGAATCACATGCTATTTCCCTTGGCCTTCAGCCTTCAGCCTCGGGAAATAGCATGTAATTCTGGTAACTCATAGTCCCTCGGGTGTAATAAACGAGTGCTATAGCCCTCATGGCCAGGCAATATGTGTTCATTAATTAACCTGATGACTGGTATGCACCAACTATTTTGCTAGGCAGAAAGCCAAGGACAATCTTTACTACATAACAGCATGAGGGGTAGTACGATGTTTACTAAAGACACTGTTGATAAATTTAAGAAGGACAACAAGACACATCTGTTTGCAAGAGCTTTCTCTAACTTTTTACAATGATCTACGATTGTTCTTGTTCAGTGTCATAGAACATTACATTATTGGATTTTGGCGTTATACAAATTCTTTTGATAGATTAATTGGTGTATGACTTTACATTATAAATTCAAAGAGAATATCAAGAGTCATCTGTTTGCAAGAGCTTTCTAACTTTTACATTGACCTACGATTGTTCCTGTTCAGTGCCATAGAACATTACATTATTGGATTTTGGCGTTATACAAATTCTTTTGATAGATTAATTGGTGTATGACTTTACATTATTAATTCAAATAGAATATCAAGACACATCTGTTTGCAAGAGCTTTCTAACTTTTACATTGACCTAGGATTGTTCCTGTTCAGTGCCATAGACCATTACATTATTGGATTTTGATGGTATACAAATTCTTTTGATTGGTTGATTGACTGATTGATTGATTGATGGATGGATTGATTGATTGATTGATTGATTAGTGTATGACTTTGCATTTACATTTGTTGTTTTTTTACAGTGGCCATAAGACGTAGATATGAACAAATGAGGCGTAACCATAGAGAGGACATGTGTGTTGAATTGAAGAAAAAAACTAAAGGAATGCGACAAAGTAACTCATCAAGATGGCGTGTAAGTACTCGTACATGATAATTAACGAAATAGTTTTAATAATAATCAGGTTTATTTGCATACGAACCACTCCCACCTATGGTAATTTGTAAGTATTTGTAGATTTATTATCCTTATCTGTCTATATTACACAGTATTGTCTCATTGTAACTTCTCAAGATGGCGTGTAAGTACTCATACATAATAATTAAAGAAATAGTTTTAATAATAATCAGGTTTATTGGCATAGGAACCACCCCCCATCTATGGTAATTTGTAAGTATTTGTAGATTTATTAGCCTTATCTGTCTATATTACACAGTACTGTCTCAATGTAACTCTCAAGATGGCGTGTAAGTATTTGTACATGATAATTAAAGAAATAGTTTTAATAATAATCAGGTTTATTTGCATAGGAACCCCCCCCCCCCCACCTATGGTAATTTGTAAGTATTTGTAGATTTATTAGCCTTATCTGTCTATATTACACAGTACTGTCTCATTGTAACTCTCAAGATGGCGTGTAAGTATTTGTAGATTTATTAGCCTTCTCTGTCTATATTACACAGTATTGTCTCATTGTAACTCATCAAGATGGCGTGTAAGTATTTGTAGATTTATTAGCCTTATCTGTCTATATTACACAGTATTGTCTCATTGTAACTCTCAAGATGGTGTGTAAGTATTTGTACATGATAATTAAAGTGGCCATATGGATGAAGATTGAGTATTTATTTTGGATTTTTAACTTATAAAACAATTTTATCATGGCTTCCTGCTTGAAAATTAACGTGAAACAACATAGACCAAGTCCCTGCTGTAACTCAATACATTGAAAAAGCTTAATAAATGTGTGAAAACTTAGTAATTGTACATACAATAACAAAATTTGTACACGTGTTTTAGGTTTTTAATGGCAGAACCAGTGGCATAGGTATAGAACAACCAGAATCCATATTTTTGTTCAAAGCCAAAAACTTAGGTTGTTGTGATGTCGAACAACCAGAATATGGAATCCATATATTTTGTTCAAAGCCAATAACTTAGCTTGTGTATGGTATGATGGTGTGTATATTATACACATACATAGGGGGTACTGTTCTATGTCCTAGATGGTCGTTACCCTTTCTGAGGCTATTTAATATTCATGACTTTTAAGAGTTATTTTCCGCAAACTTGTCAAATCAATTACCGGACCAGATGCCAAATGTCACTTTGTAAGGTATTGTCACACTAAATTAAATTAAACTGTGTGTCTGTCAATCCCAATAGTCGTGTGGCATTTATTTCAGTAAACGACACCACATCCTTACAATTTATACTAGCACAAAAATAGTTCTGCTGATTACCTGAAAACGATACAATTTATTATAAATACATTATATTACAGGTGATTGTCTGCCTGTTCAGTCAACTAAAATTCAAGGAGTTTTGATGTCATCATCTTGCAGGGCTCGAAATTAAATTTTTTTCTTTGGTAGTCCTAGTGGGCCACTAATTTCAGAAAGTGGTAGCCCAAGGATTATGACCTATACTAGCTATAGTCCCATATTCCTGAACTGAATATGTTAAATGCCAACACATGTGGTGATAAATGTAGATTCAGGAAATCAGGGAATCTCAATTTCAAATGTTGCTTCCCTTTACACGAAAGTGAACGTGTGTAGTATTATTAAATGCCCATACATGTGGTGATAAATGTAGACATCTCTAAGTTCAAGAAATCTCAATTTCAAATATTTTCTGTTGCTTCCCTTTAGGTGAAACTGAATATACTAAATGCCCACACATGTGGTGATAAATGTAGATTTTTCAAAGTTCAGGAAATCTTAATTTCAAATGTTGCTTCCCTTTACACGAAAGTGAACGTGTGTAGTATTATTAAATGCCCATACATGTGGTGATAAATGTAGACTTCTCTACGTTCAAGAAATCTCAATTTTAAATGTTTTCCGTTGCTTCCGTTTAGGTGAAACTGAATATACTAAATGCCCACACATGTGGTGATAAATATAGACGTTTCTAAGTTCAGCAAATCTCAATTTTAAATGTTTTCCATTTACTTTTAGACAGACAGTTTATTCCACATATACCTATGTATTAGTTTGATTGGATGCTTTTATATCTAGGTTGGGGTTTGTGTCATCTTTGCAGGAGGTTTGGAACACCCCGTGAGACATGAAGACCATAATTTTAATGAAAATAACACTGAGGTTATTCACTCTCAGAAAGTCTGGAAATTTGCCATTTTTTCCATTTTTTGTGAAATAGTAGTTTATAAAAAATGACGATTCGGTTAAAATTAGTGAATTGACTTTCAAGATGCACCATGCTTTCTTCCCAGACAACACCCTGTATGGGGGGGGGGGGGGGATTGAGGGGGGTTTCCTGCATTACCTGTGTGTGTGTGTGTGGGGGGGGGGGGTGTCCTGCGCTACACAGGGGATGGTTGTCACCTGACTGTACCTTTGACTTACCAGTAAAATCCTTCGCTGTCAATGATGGCGTTTAGTATTTGTTCTATAAAATCACTGACAATTTAACAAAATCAACATGTCTTTCCATAATTTCATGATAAAAATGTCATTTCAAATGTAATAAAGACGAAACAAGCCTAAATGTAACATTACAAGTGACGTGGTATAACGTAGTGTATTGTGGAACCGGAAAATTGGTCGTTATGACAAGTGTATTAAATGTATTGCAATCTACATATTATCCTTGAATACTGTTATATAATATGACAAAACCCCATGATGCACAAGTAAGTGTAAGTGTGGTGTGATCAGGGTATTTGCATGAGTGCTTCCAGTGTTCTCTGTGACAGTACTTTCACAAGCGTAATGACTGAAAGTGCAGCAGAAAACACTACAAGCATGAGTGCATATATCCCTGATTACCCACACTGGAACTCACATGGCATGGGGGTTCTGTTATTACTACATATGTTTATCTGAAACAATAAATTTCTATAAAAATGATACTCTTTCATGTACAATGAACAATCACACCCTCATTTGCATATCATTTGCATATCATTTTGCACATGTATGTAGGTATGCAGTGATGTTTTCAGTATTGCACTGCAGTGAAAATACCACTAGTATGTGTGTGCACAGGAGCAAGTAATCTCTGGTATATATTTAATAATACCACTAGTATGTGTGTGCACCAGTGCAAGTAATCTCTGGTACATATGTAATAATACAACTAGTATGTGTGTGCACCAGTGCAAGTAATCTCTGGTACATATTTAATAATACCACTAGTATGCACACACACCAGTGCCAGTAATCTCTGCTACATATGTAATAATACCACTAGTATGCACACACGCCAGTGCAAGTAATCTCTGGTACATATGTAATAATACAACTAGTATGTGTGTGCACCGGTGCGAATAATCTCTGGTATATATGTAATAAAAGTGGTGTCCTGTTTTGACGTATTTGTCTTGATTTCTTTGTTTACAGTCAATGAAAAGAAGGGAAAGTGTTCTTAGAGGTAATGAAGAAAAAGAATTATGGAAATGGGTAACACCAGAATTAATGTCAGATGAGGAGACATTGGATGATAACACACTGTTGATAAAGTCACCATCATGGAGAGCCAGTAAACTCAACGAGATCATCGCAAGGGCTGATGAGCGGCTTGACATGAAGGGCGTGTTTAAACGACTTCAAAAGAAGCGTATCAAAAGTACTGTTTATTCCAGCAGACCGCGACCAGCGAGGGCATATCCAGAAAATCTTGTTCCACCAATTTAAATAGGGAACTTGCAATCCAGACTGAGAATGCTCAGATGCAAAGGACTATGAGATTATCTGTGGTTATCATAATACCTAATCTGGAGTTACCGATAAAATAAACCTCCCACAATGATCAGGGTAACTATGAATTGATCATTCGTGGTTGCAAACAATGTAACAGTATTGTTTACAATACCAATTCATTAGTATTTATTATCACATTTCCCATGATGCAACATTCAACATGGCGGGTTTGTAAGTTCTCTATTGGCACAGACTGAGGGTATATAATTAGATGTTGTTACCTAGTATTTTTCTTCGTTCAGCCAAAGAAAATATGAGTGGCCTAAGGGGTTTGTCACTACGAGTTGCCAGACGAGTAGTGACAACCCTTAGGTCACGAGTATTTTCTGGCTGAATGAGGAAAAATACTCTTTCTTGCTGCTGCACTTTCACTCGCATAGCAGGTGAGAGTACAGGTGCAGACAACACTGCAAGCAATCATGCAAATACCCTGGGTACGCTACACTTGCAGTCACATGTCATGGGGTAATGTTAATGTTTTACATCATTCAATTGAGATAATGTAGTTTACATTGTAAGTCATCTTCAAGATGCTGGTAAACCTGGAAACTATCACTAAAAACTTATTTTTGCTCACTTTAAAGTGGCCATATGGATGAGACTTTGGTATTTATTTTGGATTTTTATTTGAAAAAACAGCTTCACTACGTTTTTCTACTTGAAAAAATAATGTGAAATAACATATACCAAGTCCATGTCCACATCTCAATAAACGGCAAAACATTATTATTTGTTATTGTACGTACAATAACAAACTTTTTACACTTTGTGCATCTTTTTGCAATGTATTGAGTTATGAACATGGACTTGGTATATGTTCTTTCGCATTATTTTTTCAAGTAGTAAAACAAAGTGAAACTTTTATCAAATAAAAATCCAAAATAAATACCAAATTCTCATCCATATGGCCACTTTAATAAAATAAAAAAAAGCTTGAAGATATACAATGACTAAAATGCATGCTTTACATAAATATTGTGCTGCCTCCTTCAAAATAAGACTTTTGAAAATATTCTCTAAGACTGCAAAATCAAAAACATTTTAGACATATTTTAGATTTTTACAATGTATTGAGTCACAGAGACAGACTTGGTCAGTGTTTTTTCACTTTGAATTTTTTAAGTAGGAAGCCATGATAAAATTGTTTTATAAATTAAAAATCCAAAGTCAATACCCAATCTTAATCTAGATGACCACTTTAATATAGATTGACTGTTATTGTTTTATTGCAGTAGTTTTAGTTATGTTTGGTAGAACTACAAAGCTATGATAATATAGATGTTATTCTGAATTAAAAAAACAGAGAATAAATCATGTTTTTGATATCAAAATTATCGAAATGATTTGTGTGTTCTGACCAGAGATTGTCACAGACAACCTCTATATTTAAATCAGCCACTTTCAATAGGGAACTTGCAATCCAAACTGAGCATGCTCAGATGCAAAGGACTATGGGATTATCTGTGGTTATCGTAACACCTAATCTGGAGCTACCGATAAAATAAACCTCCCACAATGGTCAGGGTGACTATGAATTGATCATTTGTGGTTACAAACAATGTAACATTATCGTTTACAATGCTAATTGATTAGTATTTATTATCACATTTCCCATGATGCAACATTCAACATGGTGGGTTTGCGAGTTCCCTATTCAGAATTTCAAGACAGAAAAACCCAAATTTCCAAAAAAGTCCCCTCCTCCCCAAAAAAATAAATATAAATAAATAAAAATAAAAATTGAAAGGTAGAAATCTTCATGAAAACTGTTCAAACTGAATATCTCTCGGATTGATGTCAGCGTAAGAGTTCCCACATAAAGAAAAGAAATTGGTGATAAAACTCCCTCAAAAGATCACATATGTAAAAGGTAAAAATATTTGTATTTTTCGCTGTCATGAATGTTATAAAACAAGAGAAAATGCTGTTTTGTCGATGAGGGCGCTTTCCCATGAATATCGCCTAATCATCATGTCAATACTTGCAATTCGAATGGCAGATGTGCACTTGGGACAAGAAAAATACATGCGAAGATTTGAACGTTTTTAATTCTTTTTTTTTCCGCTTTTTATCATTTTCATGTTCAATAAAGATAACACTATAAATGTTGATTTGAGAAAAAAAAATAATTAGAAATATTGCAAATTTATGCATATATTTGTCCTCTCCACCTACCGCTCACCCCAAATAGGATTGCATGAAAAATAGAGCATGCTTACTGCCCAGACTGAAGAGTTCAGTAGTTGGTGGCCCTCCTGGCTACCACTAGCTAAATACATTTTATGGTGCACAAGATGAATTGATATATTTTGGGGCTTAAAAATATGCTACATATTGAAAAGGTACTCGCAGTATTGTATGTATGAGGGGCATAAAGAAGTATGAGCCAGATCTGAAGGTCGCTTGTTGTATCGTATCGTAAGAAAGCCTGAAGGTCTATCAGCTAGACATTCCTACTTAAGCTTTTCGATGAACGTTTTTAACAATGCCAGAAGACAACTTTGATGTCATAGCTAGAATCATAGACTCTATATGGGTCTACGTCTATGCTAGAATGCACTTATCAACATTAACACAATATATACCAGAAGTTTAATTGAGGTTTTAGGAAAGTATTTTCTCATTTTAGTAAAAGTTTATGAACTCAGTTTGTACCAATTTAAAGGGAGATAAAGGCAAGATTGGTTTTGTCTTACCTGAGTTATTTTAGTTGATGTCCGATGTCTCAAAATGTCACTTTCACCACTGCACTTTTTCTATAAAAAATAAGATAAATTATTCAAGTAAGCCAGCCATTGAGTAATGTTGTGTATGTTTTAGAATATAAAATCGCATAGTTTCATTTTACCATTGGCTTGTTGTAAATATTAGAAGCCTATACGTAAGGGAACTCGAACGGGGATAAAGTTGTCAAAATATTTGTTGAGTCGACATTTGGTTGAATGCTCATCATGTCGCGATATTATCAGAACACCGTGACACGCGTACGTAATATGTACATTTTGAACATATTTTACTTGCTGGAACAAACCTTTTGTTGACTGTTTTGTGCAGTTTTGCACACAGTTCATCACTATCAGTGCGTCGGACTCCTGTACAAAAATTACGCAGCAACCTACACAACTTCTTTGGGTTGTGCTCGACCAAGGCAAGGATAGTCCCAACGGCAACACGTACAGTATTTCTGTAAAATATCAACCGAGCTCTGTACATTTCGAGGCCAGCAGTTTTTGTACGTTTCGAGTCCTTCTCTGAAACAAGGACGGCAAGTTCTTCCTCAGATAATTACACAATTTTGGAATTTTCTGGAGAAGGTCCACAACTGAGGAAGCAATGTCGTCTGCCACAAAATACCATTGAACGCATGCGCAATGACGCCAGTGCAATAATTTTCGAACTGTTGCCTTCTCGAGGGAGAGTATGCAATAGTTCGAACACTATATTGACCGGGATGTCATTTCGCGTGCAACAGTTAAATAATAACACATGCGAGCGAGGGCAATATCACAATTTAGTGCCCGCACAAGGGTTGGCACTCTTTACCAAAATTTTGATGATGTATTATTAGGCCAAAAAAAGAATCGTCTCTGGTCAGCGCGCGCAACTTCGCGTCGGTCTTTTATTTCGTGCCTGTCCAGCCCATGCAGTCTGCAGTCCGGGGGGGGGGGGGCATAAAAATAACCCTCCCTACTTCAGTGAAGACAACTGCAGAGTCAATCATGAACAAGCAAATGGCACCTGTCCTAACACTTGCTCTAAAATACTAAATAAAAAGAATAGCCACTGCCATAAATAGTAGATTGAGTGACGGGTTATGAATAATAAAAAAGAAATCCGCGCCATCGCACCACTTTATACAAAATGCCCTGACCAGAAACATTTCTTTTCTTTTTTTCGGCTTTATACTATTTTAGTAAGTTCATGTCCTGACCAAACAATGTTTACGTTGGTAGTATGACCAGACCACTTCAAAGTGTGATAATAATATCACATACCAGTATCACCGGTTGAACTTTGAGCAGAACACTTAAATCAGTAGGGTTGCTAAGTCGGCCATATTGGTTTATTGATATGTAAATATTTCGTTATTACGAAGTGTGTGGGAATACGCCCTCTGTTTTGAAGAGTATCAAGTTTCTTGATTTGAACTCCAAATTAGGTACAGCATTTAAATATAGATATAGTAAATACTTCTTAATATGCGTACAGACAAAATAAAATTTGATTCAAGCAGATGGTGAGAAGAGGATCAATTTGCGATAATCAATATTCGATGACGGATCTTAGGTTAGAGCTGCAGCGCCATCTATAGATGATTACTTACAAAGAGCTCAGGCCGAGAATTATTGAAATTAATAAATAATATATGATAAAACTTTGGAAAATTTAACCCGCATATGATTTAACATTGACATCTGTTACATCACATATTTTAATTTTACCACATTGTAACTATTAGAAGACTGTTCACAAAGTTATTTGAATAAAATTGGCAGGTGATTGGCAAGGCGATTCTTTCGAACCACCGTGCAAAATATTATTTAGAAATTTACGAAAACGGTAATACCGCTGATATGAAAAATGAGAGACGAGAAATGGCGCAACAATCGGGCTGTCATACAGACGCAGAGATAGACTAATTAGAAAATATTAACTTGAATTGTCAAAAGATACTCTGTCTGCTAATATGACACGACTTGTGCCCATGACAACACTACAATTTCGATAAACACAGCAATATGATCTTCATACAGACGTCACTTCCGGTTATGATATATCAGTAACCCTATTGACCTCAGTGAACTTAGTGCCCTGGCCAATACTATTGTTCTGTTATCTTATCTCTGATTGGCAGTGTATCCTGTTGACAAGAACACGAGGACCACTGGTGGTACTTTTTACATATCTTAGCCACTGTGTGGTTGTTTACAACTAACTTGCGATTATACATCCACAGGCGCACAGTTGAACAACACATTTAAAAATTCATTTCTCTGGAAAGTACACTCTGCTGGTAAGTAGTTCACTTTGTATACTGCATGACTTGTTCAGATTTCTGATCTGGGATATTAACCTTTCGGCTGTATCACATTTTGTGGTTTTATTGGTAAACTGTTTTACATTTCTAGGCTACAATGACGCCGTCAACTTTTACTTCGTTGATGTAAAAATGATTGACTTCGTCTTTTGAGATGATGATTCTTCAGAGTACGGAGAAATGTGCCGTGGAAAAAAAAGGTCAGAGCCCGTGCCACATCAACACATGACCACCGAAGCCAACAATAGATAAGATCAGTAGAGTAAATAAAAGAAATCACATCTCAACGTTATACTGTTACCATTTTACATTTAGTATCATCTATAATACTGATTCGAAATCTTACCAACATCGCAATATTTTATGGTTTGGCTCAACAAAAACTCTCCAACATTGCTACATTGTATCGTCTGGTTCAACGAAAATCTTACCAACAGTGCTACATTTTATCGAAAATCTGTGTTCTTTACATTTTTACAAATTATCAAAACAGGGAGTTGTTTCACTTTACTTTAATATTTTATCTTTTCAGTCACTTCTGAATATGAAGAACAACACTTTCCTATTAGCCTGCCTGGTGGTCACGTTTGTTGCACAGTTTGCCGTAGGTGGCGTCATTCGTGATTCAAAGCTACTATCACGTGATCGCCGTGCGGCCTCTGATGATCAGACAGGATGGGAGAGGGAGCTAAGTTCATGGCTTGGACTTGGAGAAGAGAATCCAAAGGAATCAGGAAATCAGGAAAACGAAAAAGCCGATGAGTGGTGGAACAGCTGGCTTGGGGTACCTGATAAAACTGATGAGAAAGGGGAACCCAATATCAAAGACCCCACAAGTTGGTTTGAAGATTTGTATGGCCTAGATAAGGATGGTGATGTCAAACCGACAGAAGCTGTACAAAAGGTGACCCCGAATGATGACGTCACTGGAATGGGACGTAACAACCCAACAGACAAACCTGAAAGTCAGACAGAGAAACCAGAAAGTCAGACAGAGAAACCAGAAAGTCAAACTAGTTGGTGGGACTGGCTCGGTATAAGCAAACCAACTGCAAAACCAGACAAACCGTCCAGTGGTGGTAGTCAAAGTAACCCATGGGGTAGTGGTAGTCAGGGTAACCCATGGGGTAGTGGTAGTCAAGGTAATCCATGGGGCACTGGTAGCCAAGGTAATCCATGGGGCAGTGGTAGTCAAAGTAACCCATGGGGCAGTGGTAGTCAAAGTAACCCATGGGGCACTGGTAGTCAAAGTAACCCATGGGGCAGTGGTAGTCAAGGTAACCCATGGGGCAGTGGTAGTCAAAGTAACCCATGGGGCAGTGGTAGTCAAAGTAACCCATGGGGCAGTGGTAGTCAAGGTAACCCATGGGGTAGTGGTAGTCAAGGTAACCCATGGAGCGGAAGTGGTAGTCAAGGCAACCCATCTGGCAGCCAGAATGGACAGAGCAAACCTAAATCTGACCAAAACCCTGATGCAAGTGAAGAACGACCGTCCAGTGGCCCAGCTACAGCCGGTGATAGCCAAGGTAATAGAGAAACACCAGGAGGTAGCCGTGGTAATCCATGGAGTGGTTATGGTAGTCAAGGTAATCCATGGGGTTCTGGCAACTCTTGGGGCCAACAGGGTGGCCCATGGTCAGGTAGACCTCACCAAGGCAACCCACAGAATCCTTGGGCAACTGGATATGATCAAATGAATCCTTGGCAAGGTGGTAGAGATCAAGCTGGAGGAAGAAATTGGTGGACAGCTGGTCAAGGTCAGGGGTATGCAGGAACTTCTGGGTATAGACAAAACCCATGGGCTTATGGAGGTAATTACGGAGGGGCTCCATCAGCAGGTCGCGATACTACAGGAGGTGGTACAGGTTCCTGGTGGGGATATGGCAATCCTGGTGGATACAATTGGCACACAGGTCTTGGGCTTGGGAAACCCGACACAACTGGTACTAGAAACTGGTGGAATGCAGGGAACACAGATGGTGACAGTAGATCAGATAGAGGAGATGGGAATTGGTGGGGATGGGGTGGAAATAGTGATAAAGACAGTGATGAAGATGATGATGATGATGATGATGATGGTGGACTGTTTGACTATATATTTGGCGAGGAAGACAAGTCTGAAGAGAAGGATGATGACACACTGGGAGACAACTGGCATGATACTAAAGAAGACAACTTCTGGGACACTCCTCAAGACAATTGGTGGGAAACAGAGAATGATAATTTCTGGGATACAGCAGCTGATAATTGGTGGGACTAGAATTGTTATATGACAACTTCACTAAATCTACAGTACAAATTTCGAGGCAACAAATAGAACAGAGGCCAGACTGTGCAATGGGCAAATATTTGTTTTCGAGATAGGGAGTATTAGTAAGGAGTAGACCCCTTAAGTTAGACCTGATTTGTATTATTCAACACATGCACAATGGACCCCAGTTCTACACCCCCCCCCCCCCCAATTATTTCAAATTTAGGGTCACTATAAGCTATGGTCAAGGTGTATGTATCAATTTTCTACTACATGGGAGGGTGCTTTTTAAAACATTTTTTTAAAAAGTGTGATTTAGGATGTTATAATCTTTACAGCACAAATACGGGTTTTGTGGACCAAGGTTGTGCGGTGGAAGGGCCTAACTTTAAGAAGGAACACCACTCCATGAAATAGAGGCGTTTTCCTAAACTATAGAGTTCAGGAGATTCCTTTCATGATTTTACATCACCTACATTACATCGGTTTTCAGATAAAAAAAATAAGTTGACCTTTTACCTCAGAAGTCATGAATATTCATTGTTAATCCATTGCAATTACATTTCTGATGAATCCCATGATGCAATCTGGCCCACATCAAAGGAATGAATAGTAAGGACTGCAGTTAACTTAACGTGTATAAAAATGCATCTATGTCTTAGAGTGTCGTTCTCCATTAAGAATCATGTAGATGTCTGGCATGACCATACATAGTTTAGAACAATTTTTTGTCATTCTATCCGTACACTTGGCACTACCAAATGGTATATTGTTGTGGTTTGTTATAATACATGTAATAAAATATAGATGACTTTAGTCAGGTATAGTGATGCAGTGATTTATTGGGTCATTTCTTTGGTGTGTGTATGTGTGTGTGTTTGTGTGTCTGTGTGTGTGTGTGTGCCTGTGTGCACATATCATTTTGTGTGTGTGTGTCTGAGTGTATTGTATGTATGTATGTATGTATGTGTGTATGTATGTATGTATGTATGTGCATGGCTGTATTTTGCATGCACATACATGTACGTACGTATGTACATACATACATACATACATACATACATACATACATACACACATACACACATACATACATACATACATACATACATACATACATACATAGTATACATACATACATGTTATTATTTCACAAACCATTGACGTCTCCCCTCCCCTCCCACCCCCACACCACCACTTTCCTTTAATGTTAGAAACACTAATACTCATCGCTAACAGCAGACTACACTTATGATGATCTCCATCATTTAAGTTACAGAGCATGCGCAATTCTCCGACCGTTGGTCAGCTGTCACGAGCAAAACATGAAACTATATCTTGTTTTTCCTATAAGAATTGAATGTTTACACAATAATGCGGTATTATCATATCTTGTCAAATGCACATGCCTGTTATATTTATGTTTAAAGGCCAGGGTTTCAATCCCACGTTCTCACACAGGCTTAAGTGTTTTCTTATCAGTGAAGCCATACGAACTGCAGAGGATCATAAAATGATCTGACATTTTCAGTAGCGCACTTAATTAACTGTTTTTCAATATCCGAACTGGTAAAATGTAAAATGACGTCACTAACTTTACTGTCGTGATTTAACAACACCTGTTGCATAGGTATAGTTTTCATAATAACAAGATTTGGTAACAGCTTGGAGTAAAGGTGATACCATTCGAAAACAGGGGTGGATAATATTATGGCTACTGATGGACTGTTATTTGGCGAACATTTCGAAAGTTTCGCATAAACTGTCGTGTTTATTTTATCTATCCAGAACGTTTAATGAAGAATGGATTATTTTCGATGTCCCTTGAATTAAAATTCTCACCACATTTTAGTGCCTCCGCCCCTCAATTAAGTCAAAGGCGCCCCATTTCCTCATTTGCATATCATTTGC
Organism: Glandiceps talaboti; assembly: GCF_964340395.1. Taxonomy (NCBI): domain Eukaryota; kingdom Metazoa; phylum Hemichordata; class Enteropneusta; family Spengelidae; genus Glandiceps; species Glandiceps talaboti. Next base: position 19,814,260 of record NC_135567.1, read on the forward strand.
ATTCTATCGTTGGTTGGAATCTAATCCTCTGGGCACATAAAGGTAGCCAAAGAGAAACGCACGGCTCACATATACAAGTTGCGTGGTTTTTTAACCACAAAGATGGCTTTCCAATTTTATACGTTGCTTTTTGCGACATTGGTTTTCGTTTTTGCAGGTAAGTGAAATCTGTTTTGTCCTTTAATGAGAAAAATTGTCTGTCAATTTCTAATATTTGCAAGTTTTGGAGAAAATGCTTAATAGTTCAACGACCAATTCAAACTATATGTATTATGTGAATGTAATTACAATGGACAGGGTGGGAAACATGGCCGGCAAGGCACTCTTTCAACATACAATTTTCAATGCACGTATTAAAACACCATTTATAGAAACTGCTACCCTTGCATTAAAATGTACTGAAATCACTCAATCTGTATTGAAACCCTTATCTGTCAAATATGACAATTTCAAATTTTTATTACGAATTTATTTCCACAAATTTCAGTTTTTTCTGCTACAATTAATCCTCATAAAAGTACTTTAATTCACAGTTGCCAAGGTTACCTCTTTAAATCATTGTAAATTACGTCCAGATAAAACAGCAGATTTCCATTTTCAGTCAAAAAAAATGTAATCGCTTTAAAATATGTCGAATATTCTCCCAGTATTTGTCCACAAACGTTAACACGCAATTATAATCCAACGCGTGCTTATGAGATTACTTTTCAGAATATTTATTAGTATCACAAAACAGACAAGATATACTCCTGTATTACCTTTCCAAAATCAAAAATAAAAGGTTGCGAAATATTTGGAGATATGGATAGAATTTGTTTTGGCGGAAAAAGTAGCAAACAGGCGTACACGATTTAGAAAACTATTAGTTGTTGTTTATTGTTGGTTGTTTGTGTGTTTGTTTGTTTGTTTGTTTGTATATAATCTTGTTTTGTTTTGTAGTGAAGTGGAATTTAACGTCACAGACAAATGTTGTTCATATAGCATCAAGTGACTTGCAAATCACATTGCAATAACTGACATATTACATTCCTTAATATATATAATATATATATATATATATATATATATATATATATATATATATATATATATATATATATATATATATATATAATGCAAATGTCGTCTGATGATCGCAACAGCGTGAAACACTGTGTAACGGCTACTGTGTATCTTGCTTGAGACTGACACAGTGTTATATATATATATTATATATACTAATAAATCCAAAGAATAAGGATGTTATAAGTCGTTACTCGGAGTTTCACGCTTTCTCAGCGATCATCAGGCACATTGTATAACTTTTCCTCGGGATGATCGCTGAGGAAGCATGAAACTCTGAGTAACGTATAACATCCTTATTCTGTGGATTTGGTCTATAATGCTCCGCTACTAATATTGCATCGAGCACTGTTCTCTCCAGTGAGACACTTTTATGACACATGTATATATATATGTTTATTATTTAATTAAATTGTATCCATCCTAAAAACATGTTTAGATATTTTACGATATAATAAAAAACTTGCTAAAATACAGTAAATATTGAAGACAAACTGAGAACAATAATGATACGTCATCACCAGACACTCGTGATCTTAAATCAGATCATTAAAATATTTATTTTTATTTATTTATTTATTTAGTTTTTATATGATTGTTTTTTGTCTTTACTCGTTATGAATTTTGTAATTTTCGTAAAATAAAATCAACGAATTTGTGTAAAATGAAGAAAAATTGAAAAGACAACTGTTGCATCATCATTTTATACTGGCATGCTGTGACAACGACAGTGTATCAAATAAGTCTACCGAATAATTGAAAATGGTAACACATGTTAGATTCAAATATTATAGAAATGTTATTTTAAAGGTATGACAAGATTACTTACATGCAGCTACTTCTCTCAATGTTATATAAACTCCAACAATATCATTCCAATAATTTGAAACTTCTTTCCCTTCAATTTTTTGTACACTTTTTTTGTCTTTTTGCCGCGTTCAGATTTTGGTTTAGATTGGAAAAATATAAATATAATCGGAAAAAAATAAATAATAAGCAAATAAATAGACATTAGCTTAACAACAACAACAATCATAAATTTGTAATCAGAAGGAAACCAACTAAATGTGTGGAAGAATTATAAGATTTATTTTAGTGTATTGCGAAATACATACATGCACCCATAGATACGGTGATTATACTTAAGCTTGTAACTGACCAATAGCAAGGCGGCACGTGAACGGTGGGTGTACCACAGGTCAAAGGCCAATAAGGCAGTGGTGAATATAATAACACACGTGTAAAGCCTATTACTTCCCCGGGGTTGGTACCAGTAGCCAGTTCTGGTAGGGGTGTGTGACCAGTGCTGGAAACCCCAGATCCCATTATAGACCCACTTTGACCAAAAATCAAAACCCCATTTTAGACCATTACAGGTTTGAAGTTTAGACCTAAATATATTTTCCTTAGGAGGCAACATTTAGGGACAATTAATGGCAGTTATGATTTGGTAAAGGACAATGGACTACATTTTAGTCCAAGCAAAATGGAAAACAAAGCAAAGTGGATCCTGTTTTAGACTCTTCAGCTCGAAAAAAAACAGACCCCATTTTAGACCAAAGGGCTACAAAAGGAGTGCGTTACATATAAGTATACTCAAATAAGGGGAGTAGCCCCCCCCCCCAGCCCCCCCCCCCCCTCAATTAATTCTACTTCATCAGTATTCACACGAATACTTAGCATCAGTCGATCTTTAACAAGATATATATAAAATTAAATATTCATCACTATTTTTTTTTCAATTGTATATATTTGTTTTCATAGATGCGAATCCAGTAGTCTACAACGATGGCGTCATCACAATGAGACAATCTGTCAAAGCTCCAGTGAAAATGGGCACAGTAACTGATGACGTTGATAAGATTGGTCTTGTGACAGATGACGAAGAAGTCAAGATCGGACAAGTTTATGATGATGATGACGTCAAGATTGGACAAGTTTATGACGATGATGATGTAAAAGTCGGCCAAGTTTATGATGATGATGATGACGTCAAGGTTGGACAAGTTTATGACGATGATGACGTCAAGGTTGGACAAGTTTATGACGATGATGACGTCAAGATCGGACAAGTCTATGACGATGTTGACGTAAAGGTCGGCCAAGTTTATGATGATGATGACGTCAAGGTTGGACAAGTTTATGACGATGATGATGTCAAGGTTGGACAAGTTTATGATGATGATGACGTCAAGGTTGGACAAGTTTATGACGATGATGACGTCAAGGTTGGACAAGTTTATGATGATGATGACGTCAAGATCGGACAAGTTTATGATGATGATGACGTCAAAGTTGGACAAGTTTATGACGATGATGACGTCAAGGTTGGACAAGTTTATGATGATGATGATGATGTCAAGATCGGACAAGTTTATGATGATGATGACGTCAAGGTTGGACAAGTTTATGACGATGATGACGTCAAGGTTGGACAAGTTTATGACGATGATGACGTCAAGGTTGGACAAGTTTATGATGATGATGAAGTCAAGGTTGGACAAGTCTATGATGATGATGAAGTCAAGGTTGGACAAGTTTATGATGATGAAGACGTCAAGGTTGGACAAGTTTATGATGATGATGAAGTCAAGGTTGGACAAGTCTATGATGATGATGAAGTCAAGGTTGGACAAGTTTATGATGATGGAGACGTCAAGGTTGGACAAGTTTATGATGATGATGAAGTCAAGGTTGGACAAGTCTATGATGATGATGAAGTCAAGGTTGGACAAGTCTATGATGATGATGAAGTCAAGGTTGGACAAGTTTATGATGATGAAGACGTCAAGGTTGGACAAGTTTATGATGATGATGAAGTCAAGGTCGGACAAGTCTATGATGATGATGAAGTCAAGGTCGGCCAAGTTTATGATGATGATGACGACATTTTCCTTAAGGTTTGTAATTAAAGTATAATATCATATTTAATAACAACTAAACATAAATATATATGAAGACTGAAATAACCATCTTTCATCGGAATTCAAAACAAATTCTGAGATTATCATTAATCTTAATTCTACGAGACCGAGACTTGGTGGTCTCGTAGATGAGCCCCAGCATTCAGAGTCTGGGTAACCAAGACTATTTTTTGTGTGCCTATCTGGCTGGCTGTTTGTTTGTTTGTTTGTTTGTTTGTTTGACAGGTTCAATACTGAAATGACACTGATTTGTCACCTGCTTGAGTCCTGTAAATGAAGTGTGAACACGTGATATTACATTACATTACATTAGGAACACGTGATATGTTTTTTTGGAATGCAGACAATTCTGGATTTTAGTAATGTGCGATCATGTGCATTTAATGATTAAGTTAAACTTTAAACCGAAACAAAATTATGGCATGTCCATCATTTCTTGTCAAACCATTGGCTCCTCTGTTTTCAAGACCAAACTCAATTTTCCAGTTTTCACCAACTGTCGTCATGTCCTCACTTCCCTGCCGGCCAGAAACCGCCACGTGACTTGAGTTGTCGAAAAAATAGTCACCGTTATAGTAGTTTACCTGTCCCTAACACCCAACTTTTATAATTATTCCGTTACATTTTTTGATTGGCTAGTGAACACATTAACCGACCTTAAAGCTAAGTTTTGACCAATAGAACGACACATTACAAATTCAGTCCAGCAGGTCCTTCGACAACATAGCCATAATGTATACAGGTAAAACAGCGAGGGATAGCCGAATGACTGTGCATATCATACACATTTTATGTTCCCTAATAACAATTTAGATAGATAAGAAACTAACTTTGCACAGACCACTCAATACGTTGTACGAACAACTTCAATGAAAGTGGTTCTCATTTACCCCACTAGGTCAAAGGTCAGACTGTTGACTCTGGGGAAACTGGTATCGTAAGTGATGACGACAGTTGGGTTGAGTTTGACAATGGTAGCCAAGAAGAGGACGATGGTGTGATGGCATTCATTAGGTCCTTATTGGCTCAAATCTTCGGAAAGAATTAATAGGTACAAACATCACAAAGTCATATAAATATCAACAGACTTTCAGACATTTAGAGGTTAGGTCCAACTCATGACATAAAAAGATTATGTAAAACTCTCTTAATTCTGCCATTTGATTCTCAAAAGCGATAACTTTGTAGAGTATGTAACATTTACATATTTTAGTAGCTTGCAGACAGACAGACAGACAGACAGACAGACAGACGCACGCACACACACACACACATACATACATACATACATACATACATACATACATACATACACACATACACAGATTTATGGACGAACGGAAGGACGGGAACAGAGACAGACAGACAGACAGACAATAATTATATTATATAATAATTATATTGTTCTATCGTAAACCCAAAGAATGAACAAACTAACAATATAATAAGCTGCAGTATTTTCCAGATAAAATAAATTGAAATGTCAGATGATTCATCATGAAGTAATTAATACTTATTTGAGAATAAATGTCAGGATTACCCCCCCCCCCGCCCTCGAGCTCCAATATCCCATCAAATAGAATCGTGAATAGGGTAGAATAAACGCCTTAGCCTCGGAGTTCACCCAGGTCTGTGTTGCAATACTATGAAATGTGATATAAAGTGTTCCAAGCGTGCATGTCTACTAGGTATTCTGTTCTATTCCATTAACAGTGGAACAGCTGTTTCACTTTGGACACAAGATTACATAATAAAAGGAATAGTACATAATAAACACAGATTTTATGCATATACAAAAGATTTTATGTTAGTGAAAGAAATCTAATTTTGTGTACGACATTTGATTAAATGTAAACTTTCTCTTGGTGATTCAGTCATGTGATGGGAAAGTTATATTTTTGTTGTTTTAATCAGCCAAGGACTTTCATATAAATCCAAAAATAACATTGTTTGGTTCCGATAACCCAACCCAACCTTTTACTTCCCACTTAGGAATCGAAAATTTTATCGAAAATTCGAGAGAGAAAAATTGCAAAGTCACGCGAGAAATAGTGAGAATTGAAGATGTCATCGCCCGATGCGACCCATAACGCAAAGACCACACGAAAGGACGCTAGCTAAACAACAGAAAACACTATGATAACGTGAACCAGACCAAAAAAAGTTGTCAAAAGTTGAGCGTTATCGGAACCACACATTTTTTTTTTATTTGACCGAAGTATGCTCCGATCATCTGCAAGGAAAATATCCATGATAACAAAAAAAACCGGGTTTTTAAACACCAGTAAAATAACTTTCCGATAGTTCAAGCAAACGACAAAAAATCTAAAATGACTTCATAAAATCAAAATTTATAAATAATCATTATATACATCAAAATTTTTTGATATTAACTTGCATCTTTTCTTTTCCATTTCTTACAGTTCTGAGTTCACCCTTCATAGACAAGTGGCGATTAAAATGCGGTAGTGCTTACTTCTCTGATAGAGGCCCGGCAATGTGTATAGAAATATCCATGCCCGGCAATGTGTATAGAAATATCCATCACTTTGTATGAGGGCATTCTGTGATCATCTACGGCGGTGGCTGATATGAAGATTACATCAAATTCCTCTTACATCATCTACACCCAATTCTACATTTTTATCGTATATATGTGTTCCTTTAATCGAGCTCTGAAAATGTATATTTTATTTTTGATATTAAGAAGCGTTTCCATCATGTATGTGACGACAATAATGACCAAAATATTATTGTGTATGGCTCAACATTTTCATATTGTGTATCCTGTCTGAAATATATAAATATTAGTGCTTGGATTAGATAATAAATGCTGTAAAAAGGGAAACATAGTGTATACTGTAATGTTTGTAAGGTACGTGTATGTATCATTGTAAAGAGCCCCACCAACGGTGAAAGTGTGTATAGTATATAGACTACTCCATTTCCCCATGCAGACAGACATGGACAGATAGACAGACATGGATCGGAAGCAGACTAAACAGACATGAATGGATGGACGGGGTATAGATAGATAGACACACAGAGGCGTGTAATATTTCATAGATTGTTGTTTTCTTATTGCTTAAAATGTCGTTTTCTTTAGGAAAATATCGTACGAATCTTGCTGCTACAAATGTATCAATCTATACTACGAAGAAATATTAATCTCTTCCCCTTACATGTAGGAATAGATAAGTAGACTCAGGTAGGTACGAAATCTTAGTTACGACCTAAATTATAATAATGTAACCAAAATTAGCAAACGGTTTCCGAATTCCGTCGGGTGGCACTTGGCAATGTACACAAAAATAACTCAAATAAATTATAATGTACAGGCATGAGTCGACGCAGGGATAGGGCGCCACTTTCGATAGAAAGACGATTTAAAATTAGGCGCGAAAAGGGGATGCCTTTGTCAGGATAATTCTATCCGTATCGCATCACAAAAGACCAAGTGCGTCATAATGAGCAAATACAAAGACGTCTTGTTATAAGCCAACAAACTTGGACAATGACGAGGATAAGTGCTGGGGGATTAGTGTACAAATACGACAGAACAAATAAGACAACGAATTCCTCGGTAACAATGATGAGCGAAAAAAGGCGGGACAAATTCAAAAAATGAAAACAGTAACACTAGAGTATGCATGCACTAAGCATTACCAAGGAGCTCACTAATAAATCCATGGCATTACTAACACTGACAATTTTTTCAAGGTTTACGTTAGCGCTAACGGTATCTTCCCGTTCAATCTCCCGTACCTTTCTGGGAATATACCATAAGCGCAGAAAACAGGCCATCTTAGTAATTCTTACCTTACTGACTTGCAAACACCACCACCATGGCAACATTTAGTACACCATTCCAGTCTTGCAACATACTAGTAACTAGCGCTGATGAAAGGAATGTCGGAATGAACTTTGGCAGAATGCAGGAACGTGGAACTTACACTGCAGAAACATAACTGGCAGTTACTAATACTAGCAGAGGGTATTAGCTATGGAAACTTTCGCATGGTTTAGAGGTAGTTCTCTTTTTGGAGGATGTGGTGGCCCTGAAAAGGGCCGTTTTGTTTGTGTATGCACAAGGCACACTTCTTAGGCACGCTCGCCACGGATACGGCGGGCAAGTTGGATATCCTTGGGCATGATGGTGACACGCTTGGCGTGGATAGCGCACAAGTTGGTGTCTTCGAAGAGACCGACGAGGTAAGCTTCGCTGGCTTCTTGGAGGGCCATGACGGCTGAGCTCTGGAAGCGGAGATCGGTCTTGAAGTCCTGGGCGATTTCACGGACCAGACGCTGGAATGGGAGTTTACGGATGAGGAGTTCGGTGCTCTTCTGGTAACGACGGATCTCACGGAGAGCGACGGTTCCTGGCCTGTAACGATGTGGTTTCTTGACACCTCCGGTGGCTGGTGCGCTCTTACGAGCGGCCTTGGTAGCCAACTGTTTACGTGGGGCCTTGCCACCAGTAGATTTACGTGCGGTTTGCTTGGTACGTGCCATTCTTGATACTTCAGAGAACGATATAAACTGTCATCTCTGACATAGCAG
>NC_135567.1:19827805-19830305 GCF_964340395.1 Glandiceps talaboti
GTCAATTAATGTTTTGCAAAAAAATTGTTGCAAATTACTAAAAACAAAACAGACACTAATAAAGCATAGGCATATTAAATTGATTTAGTTCAGATTCAAACAAAAACTGTTTATTTATGTTCAGAGTATGATAAAAATGTAACATTCAAACGCTATCTAGTGGTTGGCTGGTTGGTTTACTGACTGACTGACTGATTGATTGATTGATTGATTGATTGATTGATTGATTGATTGATTGATTGATTGATTGATTGATTGACTGTTGTGGTGTCAATCTTTAACACAAGGAAAACAAACTCCACAATAAGTCTAACACTGTCACTCTGGCTAGACTGTGGGCAGGTGGACCAACTATGCAATTGTAATTAAGCTACAGGGTACTAAGAACGACAGATCAGCCGTTGTGGGGACGATTTAATCACCCTTTTCCTGATAAGCCCAGGCCGATCACAGGGGCCTGGGATTGACCATATTTGTTTACAAATATTTTTTTCTTATTATTTTTAACTTAATGTTTCGTTTGTTTGTTTATAATGCTTTCTGTCTTTAGAATTAGGCACTGAATTAACAACCACAGGTGAGCAGGTTGAAGATTGTTGGACAGGTGATATGTGTAATAGTTGTCCCGAAGAATACATTGGTGCTATTAACCAAATTGCACGATGTTGTCCTGGTTGTCGCTATCCTAGGTTTATTTACCGAGGTATAGATTGTTTTTGTAAAATAGAAGCCCTCCCTCAGCCTTGTGTCAGCACGGTGAATACCAAACCAACGACAACACAGGGAAGTCCTAGTACAAGAACTGAGAGTTGTCTACACGGTAATGCCTGCAGTCAATGCAGTAATACTATAAACAATGGGACAGGCGGATCACCAGCTTGTTGTCCAAACTGTCTCCATGACACCCCTGTTTTTGTTGGTGACGTTTGCTATTGTAACTTAGCAACGAAGGACAATGGTGGTGATGTTAGCGGAGGGAGCTTTCTCGACCTTTCGAAGTTGCTGTTACTCGTAACAACATACATCCTAATTACATTAACGAATATTAGTAACTATTTTAGCGAGTAAAGTCGTGATTGCTATTGTGATTAGTTATATCAGACCAATAATGTCGTAAACCATAATTTGCTTTACCAACAACGTCGTAAACCATAATTTGTTTTACGGCACCGTCAAGAGGTATTTGATAGGAATGGAGTTACTAAATTTTATTCGAACTATATAATGGTTAACAGCTATTTACAGTGGTATGCAAAATGTATCTTTATCAGAGAACATAGTTTAGAAAAGAATTAAACTTTATTGTATCTGACACCTTTTCAATATTTAGCCTTATTCCACTGAGAGAGAGAGAGAGAGAGAGAGAGAGAGAGAGAGAGAGAGAGAGAGAGAGAGAGAGAGAGAGAGAGAGGGGGGGAGACAGAGAAGTGGGAGAGAGTGAGAGAGAGACAGAAAGAGAGAAAGGGTGAGAGAGACAGGGGACTGAGACAGAAGTGGGAGAGAGAGAGACAGACAGAGGGGAGAGACAGAGAAGTGCGAGAGAGAGAGAGAGAGAGAGAGAGAGAGAGAGAGAGAGGTGGGGGAGAGGGGGGAGACAGAGAAGTGGAAGAGAGAGACAGAGACAGTGTGTGAGCGAGAATGTGTGATTGAGATAGTGCGAGAGAGATAAAGAGTGAGAGACTGATAGACAGATAAAGTGAGAGAGAAAGAGAATGGGTGAGAGCGATAGAGAGAATGAAGACAAAGGGAGAGGGCGGGTTAACGTTTAGACAGACAGTCAGACAGACAGAGATACAGACAGTGACCATTTTCATTTAATCATAAACATTCATCCTTTAGTCTTTTGCAGCATAAACATCCGAAAAAACAACACAAATTGTTATATTAACATATTTATTATATTACTATCAATGACCATTACCAGAATTTCAAACTCAATAACTGTTAGCTATAAATAAACCATTCACAAAAGGATCACAAACTTAAGTACATCAAAAAGGATGGAATCATTTCATTTCATGAAGAAATTAATTTTGTTTCATTACGGTGACCCTTGAACTTAACTATAATGAGGGAGTCTGGTATAGCTTCATTTGCCATATTCTTGCACGAGTGTTACCAAGGAAACGAGGCTTCATCCACTAGCACCGTCATAATCTCACATTAGTTAGCATGGTTACTTATAAGTTATTTGTTAGATTTACTGGCCAGGGGAACAATTCCTGGCCAATTAGAGAACAGTTTTTCTGTTCCTCAATAGGGAAAGCCCCTTAGTTAGACTAATGTAGTACTCCAAAGGATTGCTAATTGTTGACTTTGACAATAATTGCAATTGAAAAATGTTGCAGAATTTCTTCTTACAGATTAAAGAAGAGTAACATAAGGGGTCTTAATGCTACAAATCGGAGACTAGTTTATTCAAACTCCTACTGTTCTTGTTACTGAAGAAAAAATAACTTTCTTATGACTATCATAAATTATGTCTTCTGCAATGCACGTT
>NC_135567.1:19832805-19882805 GCF_964340395.1 Glandiceps talaboti
ATGTATGTATGTCTCTACCTGTTTGTCAGTACTAGTCTGCTATCTCTGCTGAAATTTCCTCATTTCTGATTGACTGTATTGCACATGATAAGAAGACAAGATGAGACTTTCTTACCTGTAGCAGTATCAGTAGCAGTATCAGTAGCACTCTTTGTGGCTGCTATATTGGACAACAAACAAGATATAGATCAGCATATATAGTAAATGATGCCAGTCAGTCTATTGGTTAGTAAATTAGTCAATCAGTCTAGTCCATTGGTCAGTCAGTTAGTCAGTCAGTCAGTCAGTCAGTCAGTCAGTCAGTCAGTCTAGTCCATCGGTCAGTCAGTTAGTATACAGTCAGTCAGTCAGCCAGTCAGTCAGTCAGTCAGTCAGTCTAGTCTATCGGTCAGTCAGTATACAGTCAGTCAGTCAGCCAGTCAGTCAGTCAGTCTAGTTCATCCATCAGTCAGTCACGCAGTCAATGAATCCGTCAGTCAGTCAGTCAGTCAGTCACTCACTCACTCACTCACTCACTCACTCACTCACTCACTCACACTCACTTACTCGCTCACTTACACTCACCCACCAACACAAACATACATCACTCATTCACTCACTCACTCACTCACTCACTCACTCACTCACTCCCTCACTCACTCACTCACTCAGTGAGTGAGTGAGTCATATAGTTACTTACTTACATATTTACTTAAAATTACTTGATAATTTCAGAATAATTGACTAACCTGCTGTAGTAGGTCCAGCCGCTGAAAAAAAAGTAATATGATTTTAAATATTAATTACATATATTTGGATATCATAACATAATTGACCTGTTGCCAATACAGAGATGTAGAGCGCCCCCTATCATTGTACATTGTAGTTTTGTAATTTAGGAGATGGACGTCATGTGACCGTATACTGGATTTGTTCTGGTATTGTGATGTTCAGTCTTTGTTTTGTAAATAACATAAAATTAAGCGGGTTAACCTGTCTTTCCATTGTTTAGTGATGAAAATGCCATTTCAAATAGACAAATACTAAAAATAAAATAAGTGATGTCGTCTCACGCAATGTATCTTGGCACCGAAAAATCGACTATATAGTAAATTTTAAATGAAGCTAACAGTTACAACCCGCGAAAAAGAGGGATCTAAATAAGAATCTGAAAACGAAGCTAACAAAGATGATTCATGATTCTCAATATGAATATGATTCTCAATATGAATATGAATATGAATATGAATGCGAATATGAATATGAATATGAATATGAATATGAATATGAATATGAATATGAATATGAATATGAATATGAATATGAATATATAAAATGATAGAAAGTAATTTAGTAGTAGTACTCACTGGTTGCTTCACAGGTACTGAAGTATGCCAAACATAGGCCAAGAAGAAGGAATAACACGGCGGTCCTTGGTGAGAAAAGAATTAATAAACATGCTTATAACAAACACGAGACATCTATGGGATAGGGTTGATTTCAACTAAATAAGTGGTTTACATACGGGGTCTAATCCAACTTTTATTTCTAACACTAGAACATGTAGAATGAACAAAATAAAGCTCTCTCTCTCTCTCTCTCTCTCTCTCTCTCTCTCTCTCTCTCTCGAATAAAAGGGCGCCAAATGAAGAATGTTTCAGTGTATACCAAGGACACTACACTACATTACATTACAAATTATAGTCGCCCTTTTCGTACCGTCTGCATTGTTCACTTCAGACACCCTTTCTTCTTTAGCAAGGTTACGTACCTGAAGAAATAAACCTAATACAATGCCTACAGACAGCCAGACATACAGACAGGGTGAATAGAACATTTGCATAACTTTGACCTAGAAGTTAATTAACGTGTGTCTGGCTTCTGCTTTTATCGTCAAAAGCGCATATCTTGGTGCAGACAAAGTCTATGATCTCACGTCTAGAACAGAAAGGCCAGCTTAATCCAGCGCGCGCCAGTAGTGTTGTATAATGTAGCGCGTGCAGTGGTAGCCACGTGCACGGTATCGACCATTTAATGAAATAATAGTGATTTCCCTCTTTTTTTTTATATTCTTGAACAATTGACTTCATTTTTCCAACAAAGTTTCTTTTTTACAGAATTTTCTCACAATCTGACACGTGGCACGTGGACGAGTGATGATGGATAAACGCGAGTAGTGTACACAGGTATAGTCTGGACGCCAACGTGGTTTAATGATACGATACCGTATAGGAACTAGATTAACAGAGGTAAAACACAGTAAAAGTGGAAGACTTGGTGACGTGATAAACTTTCGTGTTGTTTTACATTCAGGGTAGCATAATTTTAAATACCACGATACTTACGACTACTTACTCTAAGGCCAAATAAAACAAGTTGTTTGGTTCCGGTTACCTGACCCCACCTAGTTTTTCACGCCGACCCTAAACTTATTTTTACATATTCGAGAGAGAGAAAATAAGAAAATCGCGGAAATTGTGAAGTCTCGCAAGAAACAGTGGACGCGGAAACTGACATCAACCAATATAAAACTGTTCTTCCAATCTGTAATGGCTGTTGGATGAGAAGAAACCAATAAGACAGAGACCACGTGGAAAACAACGGAAAACATAATGTCGCCGTATTTTTGGTATCATCTACACACTTGGAAACATTTTGTGGGGTTTCTGGTGCCGAGCGAATCTCAACGTCGTGAAGGAATTACAAATTTTGTCTAAATATTGACTGTGGTAGAAATACTCACCTCATGTTGATCTGTACAGTTGTTTGGATTTCGTCAATCACGAACAGACAGTGAAGTTATCATCTTACACACACGTCTTATATTTCTAGACGCCGCAACATGCTTCAATCTGATTGGATTACGTTTCGTCATGAAGCGTTATGATTGGTTTGCATATTAATGAGACACTCTTATTTTAATTTCAACATTGGATACCGTTGCCAACACGACATTGTTACTGGCAAATACTCATTAACAAGATATTCCCTTCAAGATGATATTTTCACCAAACGTTTACAATAGAGGCGAGGTTAACGAACTCACGACGTCAAAAAAGTGGACGGATGTCGGGTTCTTGTTGCCAGGCGACGCGGATGTCTGTTTCTTGTTGAAATGTCAGGCGATGTGACATAATCGTCCTTAAATTCATATATGAAATATTCTGGCAAAATGCCAATGGAACGTTGATACAGGAAAACCTTGCAATGACATTAAAAAGTACTAAAGTCACCGAGATTTTAGATTAAGGCCCTTTTAAATTTGAAATAAAAAAAAAATTGTTAAAGATATAATCATTCGATTGCGACTCACAAATATGAAATACAAGCTCTTAGGGGCGGGGGCAACAATCGTACGTTGTATAATGTGTTATTGACGTTCCAGCCCAATCCGGGGGGGGGTGTCTATAATGGGGTTTAGATTTGGTCTTAAAAGAGACTTCTTCCATTTAATTACAATTTTAGACCAAATAATACCAAACAATTATATTGGCCCTCAAGTCGTTCTCAACCGTGTACTCCAAATCAATCGTAAACTCCCTTTCGTTGCAAGCAAGCATTTGCTCCGTGAACACATAATCATATTGGGTACGAGTATGATTCACCATGTACATCACAAGGAATGCGACATGTCTGTTTTCCTTCTCGCAATACCCGGTGAATTGACGCATGTGCAGTATGCACTGACTCATAGTTGCTAGCCTCATCTTATGTAACGAATTTCTTATCAATTTGCCTCATATATCTCGGCCTTTAAAGTGTGGAGTTTCTTATTGGTTTCTGCGAGACTGTGATAAAGAGAGAGAGAGAGAGAGAGAGAGAGAGAGAGAGAGAGAGAGAGAGAGAGAGAGAGAGAGAGAGAGAGAGAGAGAGAGAGAGAGAGGGAGAGAGAGAGAGAGAGAGAGAGAGAGAGAGAGAGAGAGAGAGAGAGAGAGAGAGAGAGAGAGTGAGTGAGAGAGAGGGAGAGAGAGAGAGAGAGAGAGAGAGAGAGGGAGGGAGAGAGAGAGAGAGAGAGAGAGAGAGAGAGCGAGCGAGCGAGAGAGAGAGAGAGAGAGCGAGCGAGCGAGCGAGAGAGAGAGAGAGAGAGTGAGTGAGAGAGAGGGAGAGAGAGAGAGAGAGAGAGAGAGAGAGAGGGAGGGAGAGAGAGAGAGAGAGTGGGAGAGAGGGAGAGAGAGAGGGAGAGAGAGAGTGAGAGAGAGAGAGAGGGAGAGAGAGGGAGAGAGTGAGAGAGTGAGAGAGAGGGAGAGAGAGAGAGAGAGAGAGAGAGATATATACAGAGAGCGAGAGAACAGAACAGTAATCTGAAATGCGCTGTAATGTAATATAAAAATAATTATATCTGAATTTACACCTTAAACTTATTGATATTTAACATAATGTTATAAATAAAAATCACAGAAATCTAATACAAAAACTCGCTGAGTCATATAACGTTGGGTTTGATGGACAATGTCTTCAATTGCATTGTGTAATAGATGCAGACTACGGTGGGAAAGTGAAATGTCCCTTTGTTTGATTTCTTTCTTTTCAAATTGTCGTGTAAGAACGAATCCAGGGACCAAGGATACTAACTGTCACCAACAACACTTGCATGTCTTAACCAGTGTTTTTAATGTGTTAAGGGCGGTATTACAAAGTAGGTAAAGTCTATCTGATTTCCCCGTCCATTTTATCAGGGTTTCCCTACCAGAGTTCGTAAAATCTACCTGAGTTTTCCAGGAAAATATATATCAACAATCACATACAGACAGACAAGAACGACAAGAACGACAAGGGTAGATTCGAATACTCCTCAGCGATGAGATACAGTAAACTATTTCAGAGTTGCAGACGGCAAATAAGATACAGTAAACTATTTCAGAGTTGCACACTTTACTGCAGACGACAGATGAGATACCATGAACTATTTTAGAGTTGCAGACGACAGATGAGATACAGTAAACTATTTCAGAGTTACACGGGTTAGTTAGTCACATGGCGGTCAATGACCTTCCCCGTTTGTTTGCAGATAACAATTCTCCAAGGTTTGGACGGTTTGATATCCGCATACACACTGTAAGAACTAGAGTTGCCATAATAACGTTATAATAGATGTCCCCAGTCCAAACATTAGCTATGTAAAAGACTCAAGGTTTTTGTAATTTGTTTTGTCTAAGATGTGTTTTGGTCTGCAAACTTTTTCTAATTCAGGAATACAACGAACGCCAGCCATAGTTATGATTAGAGAAAACTTCTGCCATTAGCTTTCCTTCCACACTACTCCACATTATTCCCAGATCGGTCAATTTTTTTTTGATAAAGTGTTGAAACCAAAAATATGGAACACTGTAGACAAATTAAGTACATTTTGAGGGTGGATTTATATTATTCCGGCGTGGAGTAGCTCACCCTCAGGGGTACTCACCCCTATTCAGACTTCTGTTCATAACTGGTTAAATCTAAACTGTAATCTTGAGGTCAAACTAATAGGTCTAGAGGTAATATTTATAACTTTTAACTTTTTAATTTGTCCTTGTTGTGGCTTCCCTTTATTAGAATAATGCCGGAAGTTCGAGCTTGTAGATTTTTCTTCTATGGCCTCGCTCGTGTGGCTAATGATGACGTCAGATTTTTACGTATGCAGCTAACACAGCCTGTAACATTTCTATTTATCAAAAATCCACAATAAATACCCCCATTTTTAGACTCTCTTACAGCTTAGCAACTTTCACTAAATTTGTCTTACCGGGGTAATTTATCAGTTTGACCATGGCATACATCTCACTGATCCTGTAGTGCATACATGGTTTGACCAGAGACCCTTTCGACCATTTGGTGTGCGAGGCCAGTTAAAGCCTGCCCTCAACGGTTACTTACGACTATCCATATTGGCGAAAACCCACTCACTGTACTGCTGTAAAAGTAGCGAGGACTGTTAGGGCGGCCCTTTTTATTTTTCTGTTTCTCATCTCCCGACCGACCCTAATTTGCAGCTCCGACATCAGAAAAAAAACACCTTTTTTTTTATTTCCGACCGACTCGACCCCTGAGTTCAACACAACAAGACTGTAAGGTTCGAACGAACATCAAACGTTCCTCGTGGCGTCTTAGACCAGTACGTGTTCTGAGTCTGCCAAGGCCACGACCTTGCGACATTGGCCCCCTAAAATTACAAATGACGCAATAATTTTCCCACCTTGCGTCGCTTTGGCACATTCATTTTACGGCAGACATCAAAATTATCTAAGTCCAGGGCCAGGCGCTGATGTCAATCCCACAAGAAGTATACTGACTCCGTAAGGGAAAGTTTTGTTGACATCATATAAGATACAGGATGACAGGACAGAGAATAGAACTGAAAAAAAGACAGATTTTTTTCCTTGCCCCATTTTTTTTATTTCGCCCGCCCGCCCCGCCTGACTTTTCCACTGGAGATGAGAAACAAAAAAAAAGTCACCCTGCTCGTGACTATCGTCACTTTGAAAGGCGCAAGGAAGTGCGCCCCAAGCGGCAAAGCCGCGAAAAGTGAGGGACTTAAAATCCAACTACGGCGCCAACTACGGGGATTTAGAGAGAGAGCATCCAAAATATACATATGAAGGTTGGAAGCACATTTTCTCACATTTTCTCACATTTTTCATTGGAATCCACCGTCACCGTCAATTTCAGGTCGAACTACTCAATTCAGGGATAATGGTTTCTGAACTCTGTCAACTGAAAAGAATGTAGTCTCAGTTACCCAGACTCCACTGCGGCCTCTGACTTCCGCCACACTAAGTGAAACGTGAGACAATAGTGGTCATTAGCGGTGAGTATGGGTACTAAGTGATGACTGTCTTAGATACAGTCCGATAATTATTAATACCGTACCAGTCTTGTGGCGCTACTTCAACATCATTTGAGTCATTTATATAGAATTATTCATTTTTTGCATTTTCACTTATTTTTCCGGCTAGATTGAGCGTATTGCAATTGGCAGGCTTTCATGTCTGAAAACAGTCAATATTAAATGCTGTCAGGATGAGAATGAGGGGAGGGGGGAGGGGGGTATTCATGAAAGCTGCCAACGTTTGTCATGTTTTCGATTGAATTTAACTTGTACCACACTTTAACATTTGTAAAGAGAGAGAGTGAGTGAGAGAGTGAGAGGGGGAGAGAGAGAGAGAGAGAGAGAGAGAGAGAGAGAGAGAGAGAGAGAGAGAGAGAGAGACAGACAGACAGACAGACAGACAGACAGACAGACAGACAGACAGACAGACAGAGGAGCAGGCAGGCAGACAGACAGGTCTAGACTGCTAAGACACAGACACAGCAATGTAGGCGGACAAAGATATAGAGAGACAGACTGACACATTCCATTAGCCTAATCATTCATGCAGCGTGCAGCTATGTTCATTAAAGGAAAATAACCCATAATTATGTTATCAAATTATTATAACATTTATTAATGACCATTACCAGAATCTCAAACTCAATAACTGTTAGCTATAAATAAACCATTCACAAAAGGATCACAAACTTAAGTACATCAAAGAGGATGGAATCATTTCATTTTACGAAGAAATTTTCTTCATTGCAGTAACCTTTGAACTTAACTAGCATGAAGGAGTCAGGTACAGATTCATTTGCCACATTAACTCGTCAACACCTGTGAGTGTTACCAAGGAAACGAGACTTCATCCACTAGTACCGTCATAATCTCATAATAGTTACCACGGTTATAAAGAACAGTTATTGTCAGATTTACTGGGGGGCAATGCCAGGCCAATTGGAGAACAGTTTTTCTGTTCCTCAATAGGGGAAAAGAACAATGCATAAGCAGTTCTTCACGAAGCCCCTTAGTTACACTAAGTAATACTCCTAAAGATTTCTGACTGTTGACTTTGACAACATATGTGATGAGAAATCTTGCAGTGTTTCCAAATTCAGGATAATGAAGAGTAACATAAGGGGTCTTAATACTACGAATCGGAGACTAGTAATTTCAAGATCCTGTTGTCACTGTTCCTTTATACTGAAGAAGGAATGCGAGCAGAATTGCAAATTGTATCTTCTACAATGCACGTTAATTTGGAGGAAATGTGATTGATGTTCAGATTGCAAGGTGTTACAAAACTAGTACATGTACTGATCATGTAGACACACAGACAAACGTGACGTAGGATGACGTAAGAGTATATGCTACATAGCTTACTGATTATTAATACAACATAGTTTTAAGTGAACTGAAACCACTCATAGCAAATTCATCAGGAGTTCGTCAAGAATGATATAAGTGAGTAAAATATTCATTTTAAAGTCTTTGATGTATCCTCTGATGTCGTACAATCTCTTTTTGTCGTGCAGCTCTGCAAGCAGCCATATTATTGCATTACTCGAAGTCAGTGAGAAAGCATGTCGTCAAATCCAATGTGAATCTCCAGAGAGTGTATATCAGATTCGATGTCGTCTGTTGTTTCCTAAGATATAAAAATAAAGCAAAAAGGAGTAATTAAAGTTTGAAACATCTTTTCTTTTGATGAGGTCTCTCTCTCTCTTTCTCTTTCTCTCTCTCTTTCTCTCTCTCTCACACACACACACACACACACACACACACACATATACACACACACAGCATGAGTGGGCAGTTGGATGGATGGAAGTTAAAGCTTGTTCTATGACTAGTATCAGACACTTACCTCTTAGAAGAATCTAGCAGCAATGACGCCTAGAGAAACTAAAACTGCATTGACTGCAACTATACCAGCACTGTCTGTAAAAGGAAACCAACAATAAAAGGTGTAAGATAATGTAAATCAAAGACTTCGATCCAAGTAATAATGTTTATGTAATAATTAATGTTTAAAATATATGTCGATCTATATCCATCTCTCTTTGCCTTACACCATCTCTCAGTCTCTCTTCCTGGTCGTGTCTCTGCCTCTATTTTTCTTACCATCTCTACCTCTCTCATACCTGCCTTGTGTCTCTGTCTGTCTGTCTGTCTGTCTGTCTATCTGTCTGTCTGTCTGTCTGTCTGTCTGTCTGTCTCTGTCTCTGTCTCTCTCTCTCTCTCTCTCTCTCTCTCTCTCTCTCTCTCTCTCTCTCTCTCTCTCTCTCTCTCTCTCTCTCTCTCTCTCTCTCTCTCTCTCTCTCTAACTTTAACTTTCAATGAAAATTTACCTTGTTCTGCAGTTGTTTCTTCATCGGAATCTGTAGTACCTACCCCAAGGAATGACAAGAAAGACCACGTTAGACATTAGTCTATTAGTGTGTCGTATAACAAATACAAGAAACTTATCACACTTGTTTGATCACACTTGTGTGGGTATGTTTGTAGCGATTTGTCACCCTGTCTGTCACTTTTGCATGGTGCCTCTCTGACAGCGTGTGTGTGTATTCTCCTAAGCTACCTGCTTATTGCTATTATGACTGGTGGATAATCTCTACGTTTCAATGACTTTGTTGTCGTTAACTGGTCATGTTGTTTGGTCGCCATCTTGGATTTGTCGTAAAACATGACTTTCCTTTCATGAACCATACACTGTTTGAATAGCTAAATATTTCACATGTACAATGTCCAGAAATAAAACGTATGTTGTAGATAGGAAATGTTCTTACCTGTGTCACTAGTTGCACCATTAGTTCCGGCGGCATCTGTAAAAGATAACAAATCATTATGCATGTAGAACACGTGAATTATCACCTTGACAACCAGTCACCAGTCCGTTGGTCAATAGTTAACTTATCTACTTCAGTAAGTTTTGTAGGAAGTTTAATAGTCAGTTGATCCACTCACTCTTTCTGTCACTCACGCCCTCAATCAATCAATCAATCTCACTTGACTGATATATTTCTACATTAATTTGTGAATTGTGTTGTATCAATCTGGATGTTTGTACAACCTAAACGAAGTCGATTTTACTATCAATATTTTAGAAGATACTATAATTTCATCAACCGAACAAATAGGAAATATTCAAGAGAAAATCTTTAAGTTTATCGTTTGAATGACTTATGAAGTCATGCTCTATATATTTATTTATTTTTTGGTTTATTTGTATATTTGTGAGTTGTAACTCTTTGAGGAGGAATAAAGAAACAATCTCAACAACAACAACAACAACAACAACAACAACGACGACGACGACGACGACGACGACGACGACAACAACTCAATCTCTCTCTCTCTCTCTCTCTCTCACACACACACACACACACACACATAGACCCACACATACTCACTCACCTGATCACTAGATCACGCACTCACTTTTTTTCTCTCTCTCTCTCACACACACATACACCCACCCACCCACACTCACTCACTCACTCACTCACTCACTCACCCACCCACCTGATCACTAGATCACTCACTCACTCTCACACACACACACACACACACACATATACATACATACATACATACACACACTCACTCACTCACTCACTCACCTAATCACTAGATCACTCACTCACTCACGCACACTCACCTGATCACTAGATCACACCATAGACCCTACACAGGGTCTATGATCACACACACACACACACACACACACACTCACTCACTCACTAGATCACTCACTCATTCACTCAGAATTTTTCAATAAAACAATTCACACAAAGTCTACTACAAATACAGACTATTATATGTTTTCATCTACTCACTTGTTGCAGCATTGGTTCCGGCTGCAGCCGTAGTAGCTGCTGCAGCTGTAGAAAGAGAACACAATATCAAAATATTAGACAAAAAAAATGTTGTCTTTGTGTTCTATTTATAGATTGGATAATACGTCATAGGATATATCGACTTTATATGACGTCACATGATTTGCATAAATAGTCTGGATATTATTATGACTAATTGTAGAATTACTATGACTACTATGAAAAAAGATATAGCCTTATTTATAGCTGGGTTGGTTATTTAATAAGACAATAATCAAATGGTTCAATGTGGAACAGTTTAAACAAAATAGATCACGTGACCAGCAGAAAAACAACAACATACAGAATTAGCAGTCGAGAAAGAAAGAGACAGATTTATGAAATAATGAATGAACGAATGAATGAATGAATGAATAAACGAATGAACCAATGCATGAATGAATGAATGAATGAACGAATGAACGAACAAATGAATGAATGAATAAACGAATGAAACAATGCATGAATGAATGAATGAATGAATAAACGAATGAACCAATGCATGAATGAATAAACGAATGAACGAACAAATGAATGAATGAATGAATAAACGAATGAACGAACATATGAATGAATGAATGAATGAACAAATTAACGAACATATGAATGAATGAATGAATGAACAAATTTAACGAATGAATGAATGAATAAATGAATGAATGAAATGAATAGAGGAGACAAGAGATAAAAGAATTAGCTGTGACATAATGATAAAATAAGTGATGTATTATACTTACTGGTTGCTTCACAGGAAGTGAAGTATGCCAGACATACGGCGACAAAAAGGAATAGCACGGCGGTTCTTGGTGAGAAAAGAATTAATAAACATGTTAGTACAAATTTAAATACGAGGCAACTACAGGACACGTGTCTCTATTCACCAGCTAGCTCAACTAAAGGGTCTGATCCTATTCCATTAGCTAGCTTATCTACAGGGTCTGATCCTATTCCACTTTCTGGCTTAACTAGGGGGTCTGACCCTATTCCACTTTCTGGCTTAACTAGGGGGTCTGACCCTATTCCACTTCTCTCTCTCCTATAGCGACGTCTAGAGATGTCACCACCATTTTCCATCACGAGCGTCAAATCGCATTTTTGGTATTCAGCCGGTCCATTCACTCTTTGAAGTTGTCGGATTTTAAGTAAATATTGATTGTGATTAGAATGAGGAGCTGTACAATAGCAACCAATCACGCGAGAGAAAAGAACGTGTGGTCTTGAATCGAACACATAGCCTTGACCCGAGGGTACAATATAGAAAATTAGGCTGTTACATTGTGTACTTGTTGAAACAAGATGCAAAGTGTTTCTGCAGCTGCAGTTGAAAAAATGCGGTTCTTGAACAAGTACAGATGCCAAGTGTTTGTATGTATGTATGTATGTATGTATGTATGTATGTATGTATGTATGTATGTATGTATGTTTGATTGCCAAGATATTTTTCATCGGAACATTAATGGGACTGTTTGCAGACGACCAATTTGTCAATGTCAGACTCTATGTCAAAACGAACTGTGAAAGTGAAGTATCGTAGATGCAGTCTGTGTATCGAGGTACTAATCAAATGCTGACATGCAATATTTACAAAAATGTGCATCTATGGCCAAAATTTCGATGCCATTTTGTGTGGTTTTCACTTGTCACGTGATTTCTTCCATTCTATGATTCTCTCTTATACGCATTTCTTTTGGCGGCAAAAAAATAAATTATGTTCCGATTTTATTTTATTTGATTCTGTCTTTTCACTTCTTTTTATTTTTGTAAAATATTGGGACCAAAAACCAAACGAATTGTTGGTCAGAATACCCCTTCTGTGATACTTTGATGAAATATGTAGAGACTTCGCTGGAGAAAGAAAACAGACGTGGATGAAGGACTAGAAGACAAAGAATGTCTTATCCTTTTGTGTTAAATGTTTAAAAACTTGAAATGTTAAGGGTCTACGGCTTAAACTGGGGTTGGTCGGGACATCGGAAACGCACGGGTTTTTTCGGTTTTTTTTTTACATTTTGCCTATTAAAGGTAGAGGTGTGAGTCCAATGTACGCTTGTTGCCTAGGCTATGCTGGTGGGGATAAAACTACGATCGGTGTCAGGTGAACGAATGCCGATCTCAAATGACGGTTGCAAAGCTTTCACAAAATTCAACATGTTTTGCGCTTTTATATCACCAAATTTGTTGGTCAAAGTTTTTACGTTTTTCTTAACATTTCACGCGTGGTCGAACTAGGACAATGAACGCAATCCGATAGAAGACACATGATATATGTTAGTTGAACCACCACCTGAACTGACTAAATTCGTTCTCTTCTTTCATCGTGTCGTTCTGTGCCATTTTTTTATCTCTCTGTTTACTTTTATCATATTCTTCGGTAACGCTTCGAAAACTAGTGATGTTGACGCGATGGTTCTACAGCGATGGAGCTTACGTACTTAGAAAGAAACGTTCTGACTAATTCGATGTAAAGCCCCGCACACAATCCCGCTCAGAAACGCGTACTATATCAATATCCAAACCTCAAACCACTTGCTCAGTAGCCCGAGTTCAAATTATTAAATCGTTCAGTATTGATCACACACCGCATTACATCTTGACGTATCAAATTACCACTGTTGCAAAGCCACTCTGAACACCATTAGAAATTTTACAGTTTTTGCGTAAAAATCGACTTAGACATAAAAAAAAAAGTCTAATCTACTAACCTCATCTTTGCAGTTCTTTAGGATTTCGTCAACTACGAGCAGACAGTGGAGTTATCCCCTTGCAAACAGTGGCTTATATTTCCAGTTTACTGGCCGCATGCCACAAGATTGTTCAATCTGATTGGATGACGTCTGGTAATGCAGCGTCGTGATTGGTTTGCATATTAATGAGAAAATCATATTTTAATTTCCACGTTGGTTACCGTTCCCTTGACGACAATGTTTTTGGCAAACACGTCAAAACAATCTTTCCCTATACCATGCGTCGACGATAAAAAAAAAAAGTTCAATGTAGTTGAATGGTGACCAACCCATCGTCAACATAAATTTAAAAGCGCGCTTTTTTGTTGCCAGGCGAGATGACGAAACCCAACTTCACTATGCATCTTTCATATACAAACTTGTCTGGCAAAGTGCCAATCAAATTTAACCTCACAATATTTCTCTAAGGTGAAGGATTTTTGCAATTTCGAACGCCCCGGAATTTCAAAATTCTGGTTCAAAAGCGATGGCAACAATGAAAGGAACAAAAATCGACAAAAAAAATAATCCAACTGTTTGTGACGACGCGCTGTGTTCATTAATTTTACCATCTGCTCTTACCTATTCAGAGCAGTTTTCAATGAGTCAAATAATATACGTTTCAATCAGTCAGAGCTTTTTTTTCGTTGCATTTGTTGCAAGTTTAGGCAAAATCATCATCATTTGGGTTATGAGCACAAAGTTCGTGGTTTGTGAATTGTTCGTGTGCTTGTCACAACCTGGTCGGCGCCTTGTGTTTTGTATTCAGTGACGAAGTCGGCTGAGGTTAGACCCCAGGCGATCGACTAAAGTCGGCGAAGGTTAGGCAAACTGAAAGTCATTGCCATATATATGTACAAGGTCGTATAATGACAGCCTGTCCGTGCACTTTCTAAAAGCACCCGTACACTTTCTAAAACCAGATACCGTACACTTTCTAATACCACGTTCTAAAACCAGATCGGAGATTATTTTACAGAACAAATTTTGGCAACGTCCTTACGGTATTTGTGAAAAAGTCGTAAAAATGTTCTCATGCTTTCGATCGACCATCAGGCCAAAATGTTCACATTTTATAAGTTTTGACAAAGCCATCATTATAACGTTGTGAGAATGTATTTTATAGTCAGTGGAATGTTCGTTAATTTTGTATCATCAGTCGGCGGAATGTTTTTGATAGCGACAGTTTTGACGACGTCATTGTAGTATCCATGAGAATGAATCGTACAGTCATTGAAATCATATATTGGTATGTAATCTCCACATCTACAGAGAACCTCCACTGGACTCTGTTCTCTTTGTTAAGAGTACAATGCCAAGTTAGAAGGATCCTAATGAAAGGTCTAGGTAATTTACACATCTATCACCTTACGATTCAGTCTTCCAAATAATGTAAGGGTGAGTTAGTACAAGGACAGGCACAAAAACTGCCTTTGTACTGATTTCAAAAACAACAAGTGGTATGCATTGACAGTGTACACGATGGATGAGGCTGCTTCCAAACCAAACGAATTTGACCGAAATCATCTCTCCCAGCTGGTCCATGTAAATGAAAACAAGAATCATATCTCGCTGGTCCATATTATATAGGGTGGATAGGATGCTTCGATATCAACAAATGTTGACCGAAAATTCCCTTAGCTTGGCAATGGACTATACAAGATGAACGCTTCGAAATCAATGAATGCTGACCGAAAATTCCCTTAGCTTGGCAATGGACTATACAAGATGAACGCTTCGAAATCAATGAATGCTGACCGAAAATCGCCTCTAGCTAGTTGGCCCATGGTAAACCAAAATGAAATCACCTCTCACCCATAGCCCATCCGTCGTATATATACAATGGACGGGAATCAATGAATGTTGACCGAAAATCGCCTCTATCTGGCCAATCGTAAGTTAAAATGTAATCACATCTCCCTAGTCCATGGCCCAACCATCGTATATATACACGTACGGGATTGCTTCGAAATTAACGAATTGTGACCGAAATCGGCTCTAATGTGACTCTAGTTGGCCCATGGTAAAGTTTAGGCCTAATAAATGATAAAATGAAAGTTTCGCTGATTTGAATTACCGAGTTAATTAAGGCCGAACGTGTGGATCTTCGTCGCATTAATTACACCTTTATGTTCCAAGCAACAAATTCAATTCTGAATCAGACGTATTTTTTTTTGACCGCGGGATAATGCCAAATAACATAAAACGTGTCTTTTTCTATAATCCGACCGATTCTAGTGTAAGCCACCGACCCGAAACATTTGTTAAACATTCAAAACCAAAAGATAAGAAATTCTTTGTCTTCTTGACCTTCATGCACGTCTGTTTTTCTTTGCAAAGTCCGAAAGAAAATAAAAAGTAAAACAAAACATTGGAACTTATATACTTTATTGACCGTCGTAGAGTTGGAAAAAGTCTCTCTCCAACATCTACAGTACAATTAACTCGATAAAACAATTGTGTTTAGGTGTTATTTTTATGACTATTTTGTTCACAGTACAGTGTATGTATTTATAGCGACATGCCCAACAACTTTTCTTTAATCGATTTATTACTTTTCTCTTTGTTCGCATCGTGGTAGAACCACTAGTAAGTCGTAAAACAGTAATAAATAAGTCGTAAAACCACTAGTATGTCGTAAAACAGTAATGAATAAATCGCAAAACAGAAATGAATAAGTCGTAAAACCTCTAGTAAGTCGTAAAGCCACTAGTAAGAATGTTTCTTCATAACAACTTGGTGTTTTGCTAGTACGGTAAATGAGAAAGTTTGCACGGTGTGACGTCACATGGTTCTGAACTATTATATGAACGGCTCAAATCAAATCATGAAGTGGAAATATCTGCTTACCCTTAGCTAGCTTCTATCATTACGTATAGCCTTTTTATTCGTGAGTTCATGTTAGGGGGTGAGTGAGCACGTAAAGTTGTCAGGTACGTTATCTCTCTCGTCGCATGGTTGAGTTCAAGATGAAAGGCCTGACTCTATACGAGTCGATCCCAGCATACATGGTGTGTGCGCATGCGTTAGACTGGTCGATCCCAGTATATATATGGTTTGTGATTTTAAACTAAGAATGATAGTGGTAATAGCACTCTATACTTATTTATTTATTTGTATATTTGTGAACTGAGTTGTAACTCTCCTCTCTGAGGAGGAATAAAGAAACAACAACAACAACAACAACAACAACAACAACAACAACAACAACTCACTCACTCACGCACGCACTGACTGACTGACTGACTGACTGACTGACTGGGTGGGTTTGAACCCAGACTGCAGTGGTAAGCCAGTGCTGGGTGGGTTTGAACCCAGACTGCAGTGGTAAGCCAGTGTTGGGTTGATTTGAATCCAGACAACAGTGCTAAGCCAGTGGTGGGTGGGTTTGAACCCAGACTGCAGTGGTAAGCCAGTGCTGGGTGGGTTTGAACCCAGACTGCAGTGGTAAGCCAGTGCTGGGTGGGTTTGAACCCAGACTGCAGTGGTAAGCCAGTGCTGGGTGGGTTTGAACTCAGACAACAGTGGTAAGCCAGTACAGGGTGGGTTTGAACCCAGACTGCAGTGGTAAGCCAGTGCTGTGTTGATTTGAACCCAGTCAACAGTGGTAAGCCAGTGCTGGGTGGGTTTGAACCCAGTCAACAGTGGTAAGCCAGTACTGGGTTGATTTGAACCCAGACTGCAGTGGTAAGCCAGTGCTGGGTGGGTTTGAACCCAGACAACAGTGGTAAGCCAGTGCTGGGTGGGTTTGAACCCAGACAACAGTGGTAAGCCAGTGCTGGGTGGGTTTGAACCCAGACTGCAGTGGTAAGCCAGTGCTGGGTGGGTTTGAACCCAGACAACAGTGGTAAGCCAGTGCTGGGTGGGTTTGAATCCAGACAACAGTGGTAAGCCAGTGCTGGGTGGGTTTGAATCCAGACAACAGTGGTAAGCCAGTGATGGGTGGGTTTGAATCCAGACAACAGTGGTAAGCCAGTGTTGGGTGGGTTTGAACCCAGACTGCAGTGGTAAGCCAGTGATGGGTTGATTTGAATCCAGACAACAGTGGTAAGCCAGTGATGGGTTGATTTGAACCCAGACAATAGTGGTAAGCCAGTGCTGGGTGGGTTTGAATCCAGACTTCAGTGGTAAGCCAGTGCTGGGTGGGTTTGAATCCAGACAACAGTGGTAAGCCAGTGCTGGGTGGGTTTGAATCCGGACAATAGTGGTAAGCCAGTGCTGGGTGGGTTTGAATCCAGACAACAGTGGTAAGCCAGTGCTGGGTGGGTTTGAATCCAGACTGCAGTGGTAAGCCAGTGCTGTACGTGTTGATTTGAATCCAGACAACAGTGGTAAGCCAGTGCTGTGTTGATTTGAACCCAGACAACAGTGGT
Organism: Glandiceps talaboti; assembly: GCF_964340395.1. NCBI lineage: Eukaryota > Metazoa > Hemichordata > Enteropneusta > Spengelidae > Glandiceps > Glandiceps talaboti. The sequence continues at coordinate 19,850,549 of NC_135567.1, forward strand.
AAGCCAGTGCTGGGTGGGTTAGAACCCAGACTGCAGTGGTAAGCCAGTGCTGGGTGGGTTTGAACCCAGACTGCAGTGGTAAGCCAGTACTGGTAGGGTTTGAACCCAGACTGCCTTGGTAAGCCAGTGCTGGGTGGGTTTGAACCCAGACTGCAGTGGTAAGCCAGTACTGGTAGGGTTTGAACCCAGGCTGCAGTGGTAAGCCAGTGATGGGTTGATTTGAATCCAGACAACAGTGGTAAGCCAGTGCTGGGTGGGTTTGAACCCAGACAACAGTGGTAAGCCAGTGCTGGGTGGATTTGAATCCAGACAACAGTGCTAAGCCAGTGCTGGGTGGGTTTCAACCCAGTCAACAGTGGTAAGCCAGTGCTGGGTGGGTTTGAACCCAGACTGCAGTGGTAAGCCAGTGCTGGGTGGGTTTGAACCCAGACTGCAGTGGTAAGCCAGTACTGGTAGGGTTTGAACCCAGGCTGCAGTGGTAAGCCAGTGATGGGTGGGTTTGAATCCAGACAACAGTGGTAAGCCAGTGCTGGGTTGATTTGAATCCAGACAACAGTGGTAAGCCAGTGATGGGTTGATTTGAATCCAGACAACAGTGGTAGCCAGTGCTGGGTGGGTTTTAACCCAGACAACAGTGGTAAGTCAGTGATGGGTTGATTTGAACCCAGACAACAGTGGTAAGCCAGTGCTGGGTGGGTTTGAATCCAGACAACAGTGGTAAGCCAGTGCTGGGTGGGTTTGAATCCAGACTGCAGTGGTAAGCCAGTGATGGGTGGGTTTGAATCCAGACTGCAGTGGTAAGCCAGTGCTGGGTGGGTTTGAACCCAGACTGCAGTGGTAAGCCAGTGTTGGGTGGGTTTGAACCCAGACTGCAGTGGTAAGCCAGTACTGGTAGGGTTTGAACCCAGACAACAGTGGTAAGCCAGTGCTGGGTGGGTTTGAATCCAGACAACAGTGGTAAGCCAGTGCTGGGTGGGTTTGAATCCAGACAACAGTGGTAAGCCAGTGCTGGGTGGGTTTGAATCCAGACAACAGTGGTAAGCCAGTGTTGGGTGGGTTTGAACCCAGACTGCAGTGGTAAGCCAGTACTGGTAGGGTTTGAACCCAGACAACAGTGGTAAGCCAGTGCTGGGTGGGTTTGAATCCAGACAACAGTGGTAAGCCAGTGCTGGGTGGGTTTGAATCCAGACAACAGTGGTAAGCCAGTGCTGGGTGGGTTTGAACCCAGACAACAGTGGTAAGCCAGTGCTGGGTGGGTTTGAATCCAGACAACAGTGGTACGCCAGTACTGGTAGGGTTTGAACCCAGACTGCAGTGGTAAGCCAGTGCTGGGTTGATTTGAACCCAGACAACAGTGGTAAGCCAGTGATGGGTGGGTTTGAACCCAGACAACAGTGGTAAGCCAGTGCTGTGTTGATTTGAATCCAGACAACAGTGGTAAGCCAGTGCTGGGTGGGTTTGAACCCAGACTGCAGTGGTAAGCCAGTGCTGGGTGGGTTTGAACCCAGACAACAGTGGTAAGCCAGTGCTGGGTGGGTTTGAACCCAGACTGCAGTGGTAAACCAGTACTGGTAGGGTTTTAACCCAGACAACAGTGGTAAGCCAGTGCTGGGTGGGTTTGAACCCAGACTGCAGTGGTAAACCAGTACTGGTAGGGTTTTAACCCAGACAACAGTGGTAAACCAGTGGTGGGTGGGTTTGAACCCAGACAACAGTGGTAAGCCAGTGCAGGGTGGGTTTGAACCCAGACAACAGTGGTAAGCCAGTGCTGGGTTGACTTGAATCCAGACAATAGTGGTAAGCCAGTGATGGGTGGGTTTGAACCAAGACAACAGTGGTAAGCCAGTGCTGGGTGGGTTTGAACCCAGACTGCAGTGGTAAGCCAGTGATGGGTGGGTTTGAACCCAGACAACAGTGGTAAGCCAGTGCTGGGTGGGTTTGAACCCAGACTGCAGTGGTAAACCAGTACTGGTAGGGTTTGAACCCAGACTGCAGTGGTAAGCCAGTGCTGGGTGGGTTAGAACCCAGTCAACAGTGGTAAGCCAGTGCTGGGTGGGTTTGAACCCAGACTGCAGTGGTAAGCCAGTGATGGGTGGGTTTTAACCCAGACTGCAGTGGTAAGCCAGTGATGGGTGGGTTTGAATCCAGACAACAGTGGTAAGCCAGTGCTGGGTGGGTTTCAACCCAGTCAACAGTGGTAAGCCAGTGCCCTGACTATAGTGGTAATCCAGAGACGGGTGGGTGTGAATCCAGACTACAGTTTTAATCCAGTGCTGGGTGGGTTTGAACTCAGACTACAGTGGTAAGCCAGAAATCCATTCTATTGTCCGTGGGCTGCTAGACCGCTTGACAACAGGTACCCCACCCTATCTCCACCCCTCCCTAACAGTAAGGGCATCATTGGGTATCTGGTAATGTTTGAAAGATGCATCATCAACTGTTCTATCGCTATCTGACTTTGATTGCCAGCATACACTGGGCAATTCTTGGCTGAAATTCTCAACTTCTGTATGATCAAACCGCGCCAAAATCATGTAGTTGACCTCTTGTTTCGTTTGACCTCAATCGCCTGTCCATCATGTACCATACATGGCTTATAATGAAGGAGTAGAATAAGGATTCATATATTAATTGCCAGTATAGGTTGTCTTGGAGTAGAATTACTGTAAGGTTTATATCGCCAGGTTGTCTAAGACTGGGATTAAAAATGAACTATATCCTAAATAAATTTCTTAATTTATTCAGTGATTTGCTTAGTTTATCTTACAAGTGTCCGGTGTACCTGAGACGAGTGAATCTGTTTGACTTCTACATTCTACACGAATGGAATTTACTCCTCAGGCTCAGGCGATTGACCCGAGACACAAAACGGCCATAATTGGTCAACAATACATACCGAGGCGTCGGTATATCACATCAATTCTTTATACAATTGAACGACGCAAAAAAGGAGCCTTTCGTGTCAATGATATCAATACAATGCCATGGAATCAGGGTTTCTCTGGTCTTTGAGTGAGAATTGTGATGTTGGTACACTTGGGCAAAACTAACACACGATCCATTATACTTAGTAACCTACAGTATACACCTTAACAATGTTAAAATGGTTCGAATACGCACGTGAAAGGAATCCTTTAGAATAGCCGCGCGCATGTTCAAGCATGTTCAAATTTACATTGACAAAAGTACTCTTACAGGGGAACAAAAGGGAAGGTTGATTCGGTCACTGCCGGTGATCCATCTGGAGTGCCGAGATTCACGAAGAAGTGAGAAATCAGAAAGCCATCTTTTTCCATTCCACTGATGTAGTCAGTTCCCGATTTTTTGACGTTAAATCCAAATTAGGAAAATGCAGTAGAATGGAAAAGATGGCTTTACGATAGGACAGGATTGGTAGAAAAATAACAACACTTATAGACATGCCAGTTATCCATTTTAAGTCGGAATAAATCGAGGAAAACGGGATAGGTTCAAGGTCAAGGTCAAGGTCAAGGTCAATTAGAAGCATATAGTGGTGGGGAAACTAAGGAGTACAGTGACATTAACCAGGACTGAATAAACCGAGGATAAGATGAGAAGATTTAAGGTCAGGGCCAATTAAAAACAAATAATATGGAGAAACTTGGATAAGCAATATATACTAGTAGATAACAACATCCGACCTGAGGGCTACCAGTTGCAGGCTCTGGTAGAGGCTCTGGCTCTAGCAATACTGCCAACCCCAGATCCCATTTTAGACCCATTTGGTTCAAAAACCATTACAGGTTTTTAGAAGATCAAACTGGAAGATCAAACTGGATTCATATTAACTACGGGAGACAACATTTATGTGGGCAGGTTATGGCACTGAGATGTGGGCAGGTTATGGCACTGTCATGTGGGCAGGTTATGGCACTGTCATGTGGGCAGGTTATGGCACTGTCATGTGGGCAGGTTATGGCACTGTCATGTGGGCAGGGTATGGCACTGCCATGTGGGCAGGTTATGGCACTGTCATGTGGGCAGGTTATGGCACTGTCATGTGGGCAGGTTATGGCACTGTCATGTGGGCAGGGTATGGCACTGTCATGTGGGCAGGGTATGGCACTGTCATGTGGGCAGGTTATGGCATTGTCATGTGGGCTGGTTATGGCACTGTCATGTGGGCAGGGTATGGCACTGTCATGTGGGCAGGTTATGGCACTGAGATGTGGGCAGGGTATGGCACTGTCATGTAGGCAGGTTATGGCACTGTCATGTGGGCATTTTATGGCACTGTCATGTTGGCTGGTTATGGCACTGTCATGGGCATTTTATGGCACTGTCATGTAGGCTGGTTATGGCACTGTCGTGTGGGCAGGGTATGGCACTGTCATGTGGGCAGGTTATGGCACTGTCATGTGGGCAGGGTATGGCACTGTCATGTGGGCATTTTATGGCATTGTCATGTGGGCTGGTTATGGCACTGTCATGTGGGCAGGGTATGGCACTGTCATGTGGGCAGGTTATGGCACTGAGATGTGGGCAGGGTATGGCACTATCATGTAGGCAGGTTATGGCACTGTCATGTGGGCATTTTATGGCACTGTCATGTGGGCTGGTTATGGCACTGTCATGTGGGCATTTTATGGCACTGTCATGTGGGCTGGTTATGGCACTGTCATGTGGGCAGGGTATGGCACTGTCATGTGGGCAGGTTATGGCACTGTCATTTGGGCAGGGTATGACACTGTCATGTGGGCATTTTATGGCATTGTCATGTGGGCTGGTTATGGCACTGTCATGTGGGCAGGGTATGGCACTGTCATGTGGGCAGGTTATGGCACTGAGATGTGGGCAGGGTATGGCACTGTCATGTAGGCAGGTTATGGCACTGTCATGTGGGCATTTTATGGCACTGTCATGTAGGCTGGTTATGGCACTGTCATGTGGGCAGGTTATGGCACTGTCATGTGGGCAGGTTATGGCACTGTCATGTGGGCAGGTTATGGCACTGTCATGTGGGCAGGTTATGGCACTGTCATGTGGGCATTTTATGGCACTGTCATGTAGGCTGGTTATGGCACTGTCATGTGGGCAGGGTATGGCATTGTCAAGTAGGCAGGTTATGGCACTGTCATGATTTAATTTGGTTAAAAAAAATATATAGACCAAGCAAAATCTGAAATAACCTAGAATGGACCCATTTTAGACTCTTCAGTTCAAACAAATAGACCCCATTTTAGAGCAAATAGCTAGAAAGGGCAGCTCAGGAAAATTAGTGTGAGGCTAATTTATGGTGACGAATGGGATGATGACCGTACTCAAAGTACGATCTGTTCTATATACATGATTTAGTGATAATGGGTTTGGTGTAATTTCTACCATGACGTCAACAAAAAAATCTATTAAGGATTTGAGTCATTAACGTGTTGATATCAGAGATCACCATGGCAACCGATGTAAACACCTTGAAACATTTGCAGTGATCAATAAGAAATGTCGAAACTATGTCAAATGATCCGTACCGTGTGTCAGCTGAACAAGCTGAGTTTATTAACTCTTTACTCCAGTGAAAATACTGACATAAAACCTTGATGAAACTATTCTAGTATAATGTTAATATCAATGCATGTCTTCTATGAGATTATGATTGTCATCTTGTATTGTTGATTGCATAGTAAGGATTGTCTCAACATTTTTATACATATTAAAAATTATGTCATCGATCTTTATAAGTTATATTCTAATACCAGGTTTGAATTCAGTCATTTACCAGTGATGGTTACGTATATACAACAGTAAAAATACTTACAAAATCTTTGATTAAACTATTCCAGTATAATATTAATGTCAATGTGTGTCTTCTATAACATTATGATTGTCTTCTGGCATTGTTAGAACAGTTGACTGCATAGTAGGAATTCCATCGACATTTTTACAACGTATAATAAATGACGTCATTGATCATACGTACAATAAATTATGTCACCAGATATTTTACTAGCTATATCTTAATACCAGGTTTGAGTTCAGTCGATAGGGAACTTGCAATCCAGATTGAGCATGCTCAGACGCAAAGGACTATGGGATTATCTGTGGTTATTGTAATACCTAATCTGGAGCTACCGATAACATAACCCTCCAACAATGATCAGGGTGACTATGAATTGATTATTTGTGGTTACAAACAATGTAACAATATTGTTTACAATATTGATTAGTATTTATTATCACATTTCCCATGATGTAACATTCAACATGGCAGGTTTGCAAGTTCCCTATTGTAAGTGATATAAGTGTACATCAGTAAGTAGCTAGAATAATGTGAATAGCTTTTAAATATGCAGTAACCTGTATCACTGCATACGACACAAACAAGTATGCTATGTATAATATCTAGGTTACTGACCTATTTCTATACTAGCAGGTCGGAGTTCTCATTATCACATGAATTGATTTCGTCTCTTGTAAATTTGTGTTCACCTTAAGGCGATGCTTTATAGATTTGACAGAGCTATAGAAAAAGTTGGTCGAGAACAAAAGAATAATCCTATGTAATCCTCATGGCTTCACTGATAAGATAACACTAATGTGAAAACCTGGGATTGAAACAATGGCTTTTCAGTCAAATGGTAAAAATGACGTCATCACAAGAGGTTTTCTCATGAACTTCATAAAAATACCCAAAATGGCCGAAAACATGTCTCGTTTGTTAGGGATTAGTATATGCAGATACACGGGTACACGTAGAAAGACGAGGCTGAAAGGAGACCCCCACCCACCTTGATAAAAGGACACACCATGACAACGTGATACTAAGAGAGAGAGGGGGCAGGCAGGCAGACAGACAGACAGACAGACAGACAGACAGACAGACAGACAGACAGACAGACAGACAGACAGTCAGTCAGTCAGTCAGTCAGTCAGTCAGTCAGAGGGAGGGAGGGGAGGGAGGGGCGGATGGACAGACAGACAGACAGACAGACAGCCTCGGACAGACAGACAGACAGACAGACAGACTAAGGTATGACGTTGATGGGATACTCTTTCGAGACTACAGTTTTATCTCAGTGTGAAAGAGAGAAAGTCGTTAATATAATTTGGTACAGAAATGAAACAAGAAATACTACTAATACCACAATGTTGACAAGGGATGGTTATGGGTTATGAAATAATGAGGACATTGTCAAACTTGATCGCATCGAATCGATTTTGAAATGTAGGATCGACTTGTGAAATGTTTTTTGGTATCTAACATTAAAGTACAAATAGACATACATCAGTATACACAATTGAATCGTTGGTGAATAACTCTTTTCAAATTTCGGTACGCTCTACTATAACCAAGCCATTGTGTTATCAATAGTGATGTGACGTGTATAGGGTTTGGTCGTATTAAGTTAACATGAGAACTCAACTCATGCGAATCCAGCCTTTTAGAAATGTACCTTGGGATGGGAATCAAGGCCATCCATCAGTTCAATGGAATCAGTCTGTCAGTTAGTTCTCAGGTCAGGCACATTGACTGCACTGATACAGATTAGACAGCTGCTGGTGATCGAGAAAAATGTAGCGGTCAGTAGAGAGAGTAATAATAATAATAATAATAATAATAATAATAATAATAATAATAATAATAATAATAATAATAATAATAATAATAATAATAATAATAATAAGCTTATTCACCAATATAATAATATAATGATAATAAAAAATAATCTTAAAAAGATACACATACAGAATAAATGGCAAAAGGGATCAAGAAATAGCAAAGCTAGTCAAGCTTGTATCCCCTTAGTGACTAACAAGCACACTCGTACTTGTAGGTCTATATATTCGATGTTCAAGATTGCCATAGAAACTATAACAAATAAAAAGCATAACAAAATGACAAGGCACAACAATCAACAGTGGAACAGTAAAATTGGTACACATACAGAAAGTGGTCCATATATGTTTGAGGCCAGTCCAAGTGATCCCCGTGTTGGGGGCCAGTCCAAGTGATCCCCGTGTTGGGGGCCAGTTCAGTGATCCCCGTGCAGGGGGCCAGTTCATTTTGGGCCGCATATGAGCCGAGTCCAGTGATTCTAAGCTGAGCCCGGTCCAGTGATCCTCGTGCTGGGGCCAGTTCAGTGATCCCCGTGCTGGGGACCAGTTCAGTGATCCTCGTGCTTGGGGCCAGTTCATTTTGGGCCGCATATGAGCCGAGTCCAGTGATTCTACAAGCTGAGCCCGGTCCAGTGATCCTCGTGCTGGGGCCAGTTCAGTGATCCCCGTGCTGGGGACCAGTTCAGTGATCCCCGTGCAGGGGGCCAGTTCATTTTGGGCCGCATATGAGCCGAGTCCAGTGATTCTAAGCTGAGCCCGGTCCAGTGATCCTCGTGCTGGGGCCAGTTCAGTGATCCCCGTGCTGGGGGCCAGTTCAGTGATCCTCGTGCTTGGGGCCAGTTCATTTTGGGCCGCATATGAGCCGAGTCCAGTGATTCTACAAGCTGAGCCCGGTCCAGTGATCCCCGTTCTGGGGGGCCAATCCAGTGATCCCCGACATGGTGTTGAGCCATGTCCTCTGATCATATTATGTCGACAATTGAGATTCTCAGTGTTGGTGCAATCCTTGACTAAATTTCAGGGCAAACTTAACATTGTTCCAATTAAAGTTTATCATTGCACTGAACTCATACAGACTAGTTGATTGTTACTTTTTAAAAAACTTTTATATAATTATAAAGTTGTCGACAGTCGTTCGTGCCTAGGCTTTTTGCTACGTTTTTATCTAAAACTAAAGTCGTCGCCTTGCTCCGTGATCGATCCGGAGCAATACTATAATCACGTACTGATCAGTTCGTGTCTTCGGCAATCACAGTTCCTATCAGTACGCATTATCCAGTGCTACGGAGCGAGGCGACTACTTTGTTTTAGATGAAACGTAGCAAAAAGGCACGAACGACTGTCTACAGTCTATAAAGTTGATATATATAAATTACCCTAATGTCACTTAATATCAGTCCCGTTATGAAATTATTTGAATTTATATTTGCAACTGTTAGAGTTCTCATCTGTTTTTTAGAGAAAATATATGAGCGTGATCGGTTTCTATAAATGCTGTGAACATAACCCCTACGTACCTAAAAGCGCCGCGCCTCTCTGGTCAGTCGAGTCCCGGGAGTCAAGTGCATTTACACCTACCCTTACTTACGTTTGTAATTTTTAGTGTATATTCCATTTATGTATATTGTGTTGTATGACGAGTCAGATAAGGAGACTTGATAGCTACTGACGATATGACACTTTAATTAAACTGGTACATGTAATGCAATTCTATAGTCGATGTAGTACTGGCGTCCAGTACCGACCGCTAGGGGGCGGGCTTCAATATACAAGTCAACGTCAACGTAGCCCTGGACGCATGAGCACGACGTACATGTATGTGGAGTGGACTTATAGTTTGTAGAGTAATTTCCGACTGTTTGCTGTTATTGTTGTTGTTTTTGTCGTTAATATTTATTGTTATTTGTTTTCTTTATTCATAATGCACTTTCAAACAAACAAGTTAATGTTGACAGATTTATGGTTTTCTCAGTTAGAAATAATGGTTCATAAATCAACCAAATGGTTGAAAATATGTAATGTATATACATTTGTTTCTATGGAAACGAAACATTTTAGTAACTCAGAATAGACTAATATTGTAATTCTATAATATTTTGTTGCCATGGTAATAGATTAATCAGCCGTATGGTAAATATTTTTGTTGTTGTTTATACATTACCATGGTAACGTAATGATCAATGATTGACTTTCCCCACAGATAAAAATAAAAATGATCAAATTTAAACTTGTCTCCAAAGAACACTAACTTGTACAGTATCTTGTATTTGATTTTTTCCATGTAATGTTTTAAGGTGAAACAAAAGTAGATGAAATTATGAAAGAAAGCGGAAAGATGGTATATACACACATACCTGAGTTGCCCTATACATGTATATAAATAAATTGGCAGGATGATTTTTTCAGTCACGATGGCAGTTAGCGCCCTCATGCAGCAGATAGAAGAAAGACCATGACTTTCGTTTTTAGTCTGTTATCTACTTGTGCATCGTAAATGTAACGTGTGTAGTATGCATATGCCAGAGGGGTAAAAAAATGTATACATGTACATGTAATTTAAAAATTGTGTGTGTGTGTGTGTGTGTGTGTGTGTGTGTGTATGTGTGTGTGTGTGTGTGTGTGTGTATGTGAGTGTGTGTGTGTGTGTATGTATGTGTATGTGTGTGTATGTGTGTGTGTGTGTGTGTGTGCGTGCGCAATGTGTGTGGATGTATATATGTATATATGAGTGTATGTACAGAGCTCAAAATTAACAGTAGTCCTGTGCCCACAGACTAGCAATTCTTGTCATGGGGCTACCATAATTTTGCACCCTGATCATTGTGGGAGGTTTATTTTATTGGTAGCTCCAGACTAGGTATTACGATAACCACAGATAATCCCATAGTCCATTGCGTCTGAGCATGTTTAGTCTGGAATGCCAGTTCCCGGGATCGGATCCCGATATCATGACGTCATCGTCCGCGTGACTGGGACTCACCGTGACGTCACTGGGTCATAGATGTCTGACACAGCGCTATCAAAATGGCGACTTTCGTCAGTGTACCACAGAAATTCAGCACTGAGGTAGATTTAATTAAACCGTTAAAAACATTTATCGCTAACACCTATGGTACTGGAGATGGTGGGGAAGACTATGGACAAGCCGTGAAAGAACTCAACAAACTGCGGACAAATGCGTGCTGCAAAACCCTCGATAAACACGACAGTGCGCTGGAGTTAATTTGTCGGTAAGTTTTCAATCAACTTGGGAGTTACCACTGGAAACGCTGATCGCGGTATGTTATGAGTAGAATTTTGTCTTCGGAGAGAGTGCTCATCACATTATTGACAATTTCTATAGACAATGCGTGTTAGCATATCTACGAATTTGCTTATTTGCCCATAAATTACATAATGTAGACATGTCGAGGAAGGGAGATGTCACTGTCTTCAATCGGGTGAATTCCAGGAAATGTAACCTTACTTGTTTTATATGGCTTGTTGATTTTAAAATCCAGTTTAATTCTTAAATTTGTAATTCTTACAAAGCTCAGTACATCAAGGAAGGCACAGTTATTTAGATGTTCTCCAAATTTTCTAAGATCCACTGACACAAAACATGCTTCCCATCTCAGTACAAGTTAGCTACGTACCACGAATCGTAAATGACACTGTCTGGAACCGATCGAGTGTATCCAATTCTACTAAAATTCGGCATTCGGAAATAAATGAATTTTTTAATTCAAAATATGTTTTCATACTTTGCAAAAATATTCGGCTGATTTATGTGCTACAGAAATCTAGCGTATACTGAGATATCACAATTTTACATTATTTATTTTTCTCGTGCTGTGTGGCTGACGGTGAATCATAGTACAATGGACGAATACACTTGAAGAGAACTCGGCCAGTTGCAAGTCGGCCAGTAGGAACTCGATCGGCCAATTGCAAAGTCGGCCAACTCGGAGAACTGGGCCAACTGTAATACCTTAATTGTATTAATTATGTATTAATCGAAAATATCCAGAATCTGTCTTAATTTGTCACTTTTGGTGAAACTGTCTTTCCAGATTTCACGCAGATCAGCTTGACTTGTGTCTTGTCTCCATCAGCATTTTGCTATATCAACCAAACAATCTGAGTATACATATATTCAAATTAACCTCATAAAAGAAAAATAAATTATATGACTTACCTTCAAAACTGTGCTTGTTTATATGTGTAGTAAAACACAATATATTCATTACTGGCTGAGTTTTCTTATTAGCCGAGTTCTCTTGATACCCAATGTACTATATGTATTGGATACACTTGGTAGTAATACTTACTGGTCCTAAAGTCAGGCCCTTTCCACAGTACCACCAAGGTCTGCAAAACCCATATCCAGGCCGTAAAGGTCATATACCGTATGTAGTGACACGGAAACGTAATTTGAATGACATCATCACAGAAATTGGCACTGAAATTGCCCTTCAATGGTTGAAAATGAATATCATTTTATTATTCACTGCCCACAACACGAAAATGAGAGAGGTTTTATTTTCTTCGATGTCTTTGAAATGTGCTTATTTTAATATTTTAAACAGTCAAGAGAAATATTTGTATATTCTCAGTTCAGATGATAAACTTCCTTTTGCCAAATTCCTTTTAAATACATCTCGAAAGATATCCTCAGCAGACAAGTAATGTGTATTGTATTTTTGTCTTGTATTGTATTGTGTTTACTATACCATGCTTTCCACAGCATGTTGTTAAGTAATAAAATAAAGTAAAATAAAGTAATATTATTTTATTCATAAAAACATAAAAATAGTGAATAAATTAACAAAGCCAAATCACTGGGTGAATGGATGTCGATGAGCATGCCACTTGCCATATTTGGGCAAAGTGTGCCGGGGTGTGATATGGAAAATTATTGGCCCGGGTTCATATGAATTACACATATTATTGTATGTACTTCCTGAAACATACCAAATCATTACTAGTAACTCTGATATCAGTACATATAGCGTAACAGCCAGGTGTGCATTAATGATGCCATGAGGTACTTTTTGGGTGCCCAGAAAATTGCTATACGGGGCTTTGATTATGTAGAACAGTGCCTTCCCATTGTAGCCTGTTTTATGGTGCCAATTATGTTGTATTCAAATCTGAGTAATGTATATTATTATTATTTCAGATATTATGATCAGTTGGTGGCAATAGATGCTAAGTTACCAATTACAGAGAATCAGGTGGGTTTGATTTTTATCAACTTCAAAACAAAACACTCCTACATACGACTTCACAACAAAACACACTTAGACAAAGTCGACAAACTAAGATAGACACAAACTATAACTTGTTGTTACATGTGATAAATTACACCATAGGTGATAGCAGTGCCTTTGTTTTGAGGGTATAATCACCCTGTAATCAAGATAATTTGAACACTGGAAATCCCCTAAATGTACATTGAAAGATTATAGAAGTTAGACATAAAATAAAAAATTGTGTGGTTCCAATTACATTCAATTTTAAAATAGGTGGGGTAGGTAGATTTTTTATTTCATTTTATTTTATTTTTTTTCATGTGTGAGTGTCTAGTTCAGGTTTTCCGTTATTTTCCATACGGTCTCTGTGTTATTTATTTCTTCCCATCAGATGTACAGCCATTACAGATTGGAAGAATAGTTTTATATTGTCTTTTGAAGTTGATGTCAGTTTCCACATCCACTATTTCTGGCGAGACTTCACGATTTTCCAGATTTTATTATTTTTCTTGAATATGTAAAAAAAAGTTTTGGGTCGGCATTGGAAAACTAGGTGGGGTCAGGTAACTGGAACCAAACAACTTTTTTTATTTGGCCATATCTGAAACAGCTACATAATCATCGTTTAGTATTTGTATTTGTATAGTACAAAGTTCCAATAATTTACTATAGACTAGTCCAGTACGTATTTACTGGTACAATGGATCTAGACGTGAAATGACATCATTATAAAGTTATTACCATCAGTGTTACTATGGGAACAACACCTAGCAAAACTTCTGTTGCTAGGTAACTAAAATCAAGAACAGAAATGTATTCTTCATCATAATAATGATGGAAAAGATGAATAGATACACAGTATGATATCTGACATGTAACTTTGTAGTTTAGAAAAAAAATCAATTATTTAAGTCCTTAGGCCTAAAAAAAAAATTGTTATGTTCCGGTTACCCAACCCGACCTAGTTTTTCACTGCTGACCCTAAACCTTTTTTTGAGACATTTGTGTGTGTGTGTGTGTGAGAGAGAGAGAGAGAGAGAGAGAGAGAGAGAGAGAGAGAGAGAGAGAGAGAGAGAGAGAGAGAGAGAGAGAGAGAGAGAGAGAGAGAGAGAGAGAGAGAGAGAGAGAGAGAGAGAGAGAGAGAGAGAGAGAGAGAGAGAGAGAGAGAGAGAGAGAGAGAGAGAGAGAGAGAGAGAGAGAGAGAGAGAGAGAGAGAGAGAGAGAGAGAGAGAGAGAGAGAGAGAGAGAGAGAGAGAGAGAGAGAGAGAGAGAGAGAATAAATAAGGAAATTGCAAAAATTGCAAAAAATATGAAGTCTCATGAGAAATAATGGGTACGGAAACTGACATCAACTCAAAAAGACACTCTAAAACTATTCTTCCAATCTGTAATGGCTTTACATCTGATAGGAAGAAATAAAGAACACAGAGACCATTTGGAAAACAATGGAAAACCTGAACTAGACACTCACACATGAAAAAAAAATGATAAAATAAAAAAAAAATCTACCTACCCCACCTATTCTAAAATTGAGCGTAATTGGAACCACACAGTTTATTTTATTAAGCCTATCTTAGAAGGCCATAAACTCAGAAGTTATTTATTTATTTATTTTTTTGGATTGGTAATTTTTGGAACATCATGATTTATTGACATAACGATGAAAATTACTGTTTTATATATATTTTGTTACAGATTCGTATTTCTTTCACCTGGCAAGATGCCTTTGATAAAGGGTCATTTTTTGGAGGAGCAAAGAAACAGAGTAAGTCATAATTTATTATTAAACAGTTTGTCTTCTATTTTAATTACATATCATTCCGTTTGTCTGTTTTTTTGTCCATCCAACATGCAGTCAGGCACATGCACATACACACACATGCACACACACTCATACATTTGCCAATCAGCCAGCCATCCATCCATCCATCCGTTCATGTCTGTCTGTTCGTACATTCGTCTGTACGTACGAACGTACGTACATACATACATACATACATACATACATACATACATACATACAGACAGACAGACAGACAGACAGACAGACAGACAGACAGACACAGACAGACAGGCAGGCAGACATGTGTTTGTATGAATGAATGACTGTGTATACTGAGTGGTGCAGTTTACTTGAATTGAAGCATTTTATTGTTTAAGTCAGTTTGACCCATGTTTAATTTATATTTATATGTTTATCTAGGTATGTCATCTGCTGGATTTGAGAAGGCCTGTGTTTTATTTACCATTGGTGCATTGCAAAGTCAGATAGCGTGTATTCAAAACTTTGAGAGTGATGATGGTCTGAAAAAAGCAGCCAAACATTTCCAGGTATGTTACAACCTATACACCCCTATACTACTGTAATGTTTGGTATAATCCTATTGTATTCATAACTTGGCACTTGGCCAAACATTTCCAGGTAAGTTACAACCTATACACCCCTATACTACTGTAATGTTTGGTATAATCCTATTGTATTCATAACTTGGGACAAGTGTTTGTATACTTAAAGAACTATCCAGTATAAATAAAGATTATTATCATTATTTATTAAACGTACTAGGTGGCTGCTGGTATTTACGGACATCTGAAAGATCAGATTTATTCGTATGTACCACATCTCAAGACCCCTGACATGGAGCCTGATATGTTGGCCTGCCTATCAGCTATTATGTTAGCACAGGCTCAAGAAGTATTCTTTAAAAAGGCAGTTATGGGTAAGTAGTATACTGCCCTCTAGTGTCAAATTATTGAAATCAATACTTCAAAATGGTGTACAAATATTGATATTAGTATATCGCCCTCTAGTGGTATGTAAGGGTACCTAAAACATTAAACTGGGACCACAGGTCCGTGTACTACCATTAGTCGGATCAGTAGATGTTTACGGCATAATGTGTTAATTTGGGCAAATAGTGAGTTTGTTTTAGCAAGCTAATTATTAATGCAAAGCTGATAAACTCAGATAAGACATTGATATCAGGTAGGAAATAGAAAGAAAAAAACAGTGAGAAGAAACAATATTTAAAACTTTATTTGAAATACACAGAAAATAATATTAGAAATCCGGAAAATCGCGAAAATTGATTATTTGTCCTTTACCCTGTGCTGGGACCATGATCGCAGGTTGCAAAAATTGCCATCTCGTCTCAGTTTGCCAGTCTCAGATGACGAAAAAAAACCTGATCTTAGACTACTCCATCACAGATGGCAAAAAAATCTGTGTAGATGATGAAAAACCAGTCTCTGATGTTAGGTTGTTACTAGTACAGAACATTGTACATCCATGTATAGAGTTACAGATTGTTCATGACATGTCTTTGAAAAAGACAAAATCACAGACTATGGAAGTATAACTTTAACTTTTAGTTATACTTCCATGCACAGACATACCAATGAATAAAGTTATGGATGTATAAGTGAAAATAAATACGAATCAATTAGTATTGTAAACAATACTGTTACATTATTTGTAACCACAAATGATCAATTCATTGTTGCCCTGACCATTGTGGGAGGTTTATTTTATCGGTAGCTCCAGATTAGGTATTACGATAACCATTGATAATCCCATAGTCCTTTGCATCTGAGCATGCTCAGTTTGGATTGCAAGTTCCCTATTCTCAGTACAGTGCCCTCACTTGATAATAACCTATCTCAATGCAGACAAAATGAAGAGTGCAACTATTGCTAAGATTGCATACCAAGCCAGTGACAACTATGCCAGTGCTATGAGACTTAGTCAAGAGGCCAACGCCCGTGAAACGATTCCAAAAGATTTGTATTCGGTATTAGCGGCTAAAACTCCATATTTTCACGGTGAAGCAGAATTCCAACAATCTCTAGTTTGTAAAACTGCTAAGAATTTTGGTGAAGAATTGGCAAGACTACAGGTATGTGTATCTATCAATCAATCAATCAATCAATCAATCAATCAATCAATCAATCAATCAATCAATCAATCAATCAATCAATCAATCAACCCTTAGTCAGTCAGTCAGTAAACCAATGAACCAACCGGTCAGTCAGTCAGTCAGTCAGTCAGCCAGTCAGTCAGTCAGTCAGCCAGCCAGCCAGCCAGCCAGCCAGCCAGCCAGTCAGTCAGTCAGTCAGTCAGTCAGTCAGTCAGTCAGTCAGTCAGTCAGTCAGTCAGTCAGTCAGTCAGCCAGTCAGTCAGTCAGTCAGTCAGTCAGCCAGTCAGACAGTCAGTAAACCAACCAGCAAACCAGTTAGTCAGTCAGTCAATCAATCAATCAATCCAGTAAGCAAGCAGGCTGGCAGGCACTCGCCCACTCACCCACCCACCCAAATATTCAGAACATGTGACCGTATAGACCATGAACCTAATAAGGGGTCATAGGTGCCTGGAAGTTTGTAACATACCACCCTCCATCTCTGTACAAATGCAAATACCTTGAGTATGCCACACTTGTACTTACTTACATCAATGTGATGGAATTGTGTCATAGTACGGGTACTGTGTCTATGTAGCTACAAGACTTGTTATAAATGATGTGTACATATCTCCATAGCAAGCTAATATTAAACATATGGGTGCTGTGTCTACATAAAGACTTGTTATAAATGATTTGTATATACCTCCACAGCATGCCAGTGAATTAGTAGAAGCAGCTCACAATCGTGGTGGCATGTCAATCAATTTTAAAGACACCGCTGCTAAAATTAAACGTAACTATGACGATGCCAAGAAGGACAATGACTTCATTTACCATGAGAAAATTCCCAATCGTGATAGGTTGCAGGCCATAGGAAAAGCACCAATAGCAAAAGCTCTTCCATTGGGTTCACCAATGAGTGCCAAGTTTACAGGTAAGAAGGATTCAAAAAAACTTACAGCAGTTTTGTACATTTATAGCTACCGACATCAAAGCATTGACAAACGAAACCTGTTACAACTGCTGACATCAAAGCATTGACAAACGAAACCTGTTACAACTGCTGACATCAAAGCATTGACAAACGAAACCTGTTACAACTGCTGACATCAAAGCATTGACAAACGAAACCTGTTACAACTGCTGACATCAAAGCATTGACAAACGAAACCTGTTACAACTGCTGACATCAAAGCATTGACAAACGAAACCTGTTACAACTGCTGACATCAAAGCATTGACAAACGAAACCTGTTACAACTGCTGACATCAAAGCATTGACAAACGAAACCTGTTACAACTGCTGACATCAAAGCATTGACAAACAAAACCTGTTACAACTGCTGACATCAAAGCATTGACAAACAAAACCTGTTACAACTGCTGACATCAAAGCATTGACAAACGAAACCTGTTACAAACAGGGAAAGTAAACAACTGAATTGGATTAATAACACTTGGCATAACATGCTGGAAGTACAGAGACTTGTATTACATTCCATCATTTGACAAGAATAGTTTGCATGTTCACAAACAAATTTCCAGTTACCCTGGCATTTCATGTACACATTAAGAGACCGTAAGCAGTTCTTATCAAACCATGGTGTGTAACAAAATCTCTACTCATCCAGTGTTATTAATCCAATTTGTTTCGTCACTTTCCCTGTTTTGTAAGCGGTTCCATTCGTCTGTGGTCTGATGTCGGCAGTTGTAACAGGTTCCATTCATCCACAGTCTTGTGTCCTCAGTTGTACTGAGAGTTGATTGTTTTAATTTGGATACATAACACTTACCCCTGTCGCAATCAACACAAAAAGACGCAAAAGCGTAATACACTGTCCTGTTTGGAACTAGACCAGGGAATTAACAGTCCATAAATTATAGTATACCCCTGACAATGCCAACAAGACAAACATCGACAAAACTTAAGGATTTGCTTCCAAAAAGTGTTTTGACTCTGTAGAAATTATTTTCATTTGGAAAAATAGATAGCGTCTATATTGCTCAGATTCAACAGAGGTTTATTTTTCAATATGCTGTGTTGATTTTCAAATTGTGAAAGTACTTCGTTATTTTTTTTTGTCAATACAAGTATTCTTCTTGATACTTTATTGTATTGTACTGATATCTGGTAACAGAAATAAGGTTACTTTGATTTGATTTGATTTGGCAAAAAATATTCAGGAAACCACAAAACAAAAATGGAAATAATACTACAGCTTTCACAAACAATCAAATACAGCACAGAATACCTTTGCCGAGGATAACACAAAAATTTTTTTAAAAAGTTTTAACACAAAAAAAGTTTTAACAACTTATTTCCATTGTGGTCCTTATTTCCATTGTGGTCAATAATGTTATTATTATTAATTTGTTGAAGAGAAAAAGGGACAAGACTGCCAACCTAGAAGGGAGATATCGATTAGAATTGGAGTATTTGAAGGCTGAAAGTAAAAAATAAAATAAAAAATTATTATTATTATTATTATTTTATAACTTTTTTTTATTTATATTTTTTCCCCAGATTTGTTTGAGAACCTGGTACCATTATCAGTTCACCAAGCTGTGACAGCGTTTGATAATAGGAAAGCTGAAATTGTGAATAGAGAAGTTGGTAGACTACGAGATAAGACACAATTTATGAATGGGTAAGTAATTTATGATATTTTCATTCAAAGCACTTCTGAGCTGTTAAAGGGGAGTTGACGCTTTTCAATCTTTACTACATATTTTAAATAGTATTTACTGAAGCACACTTAACCATCACTTGTAATTGACTGAACTCAAACCTGGTATTTAGATATAACATAAACTATCTAATGATGTCATTTATATAATTAGTATACCGCCCTCTAGTGTCTACTTACTAATGTATACTTAACCACCACTTGCAATTGACTGAACTCAAACCTGGTATTTAAGATCTACCCTGTCTGTTTTTGAAAGTATAATAAAGATTATGTGATCAATAAAGATTATTTTTATGAACCTAGCCTAAAATCAACTTGAAATTTGTCAGAAAATTCAAGAAAAATAAGACTTTTTGAATTTGTTGTATGTGTGGTCACTGTGTTCTTTATCTGTGCATTTATCTTGCAGTGTGCTTACAACACTGAATCTACCAGCTGCTATAGAAGATATCGGTGGCAATGTTGTACCGCCCTCAGTGTTGGAAAAGGCTAGAACTTTACAGGAGCAAGGTGGCCTGGAGTCTCTGCAAAGATCCATGAGTGACATGCCAGAATCACTGACAAGAAACAAAGAAATCCTAGAGGAGGTAGGGAAACAAATAGTTATAGCACCCTCTAGTGTCAGTAGATTGTAGCACCATATGGTGGATTAGTTTATAGGTAATATAGCTAAATATTAAAATAGCAGGTACATATGGAAAATGTAGGTTATAATATCTAAGCGGGAGGCCAATGGCGCCCTCTAGTGGTAGAAACCTGTAGCTAGCACCATATGGTGGATTAGTTTACAGGTATTAAATGCAGTAGTCTCTATTCAGATGCAGATTGTATGTTGTCATATTCCTAAAAAACCTTCTGAAATATGTTTTATTTAAATACTAGTTGTGTGCAAATACATAACCTTTAACATACAATATAGTCAACATAGTGCATGCACATACTGAACTTGTGCTACTAACGTATGCGTATGAGGGAGACTAATGATGTCTAACAATGGTTATGTAAATTTAATGCAACAATAGCCCATAGCAACAGCCCATGGCAACAGCCCATAGCAACAGTCATAGCAACAGCCCATAGCAACAGCCCATGGCAACAGTCATAGCAACAGCCCATAGCAACAGCCCATGGCAACAGTCATAGCAACAGCCCATGGCAACAGCCAATGATGATGTATATACCTTTTGAACAAATGTGCTACAACGCCATTAGCACTATTTTTCGAGACGAATAAATCCTATTGTTAGTCAAATTAATTTTATATGAAATATTTTGATTTTTCAAGTAGGAAACTATGATAAAATTGTTTTTTAATTATTAAAAATCTAAGATAAATACCCAGTCCTCATCCACTTTAATAAAATTATGATATCATATTTTAATAATTTTAATTATTATATGACAGGCTGTACGAATGATGGACGAAGAACAGAAATCAGACGATCAAATGAGAGAACAGTTCAAAGAAAGATGGACACGTCTAGAGTCGGCTAAGTTGACGGAACCGCTACGTGCAGAGGCGGCCAAATACAAAGGAATTATTGACAACGCGATTCAGGCGGATCATGTCGTTAAAGATAAATTTGAGACTCATAGGGATGCTATAATACTACTCAGCAAATCAGAAGTAAGTAAAATTTACTCATTTAATGAAACTTAAGGGGTCCTACAGCAGAGGCGTCCAAATACAAAGAAATCATAGACTGCAATTCGGGCAGATCGTATCATTAAAGATAAATTTGAGATTCTTAGGGAGGCTATAGTACTACTCAGCAAATCAGAAGTAATATTTACTCTTTTAATGAAAGTTAAGGGGTCCTACAGCCTAAATGCTAGACAATACTGCAGTGAATAAACTAAATTATCAGTAATCTGGGGGTACTTATTGGTTTATTTATGTTACACTAGGGAGACTTAGCCAAGGCTATTACAATAGCTGGTCCAACAACCACAGCACAAGGTAGTGCTGCAGTAAATGAACTCAATTATCAGTGACCTAGGGGTACTTACTATTGCATTTTCTGTTACACTAGAGGGACTTGGCCAAGGCTCTCCCAACAGCTGGTCCTACAGCCACAGCCCAAGGCAGTGCTGCAGTAAATGAACTCACCAAACTTATGGAACAAGTACAGACTATCAAAGCTGAAAGAGATGTCATTGAACAGGAACTTAAGGATACCACAGTTGATATGAGTAAGTTAATGAACAGTAACTTAAGGATTCCAAAGTGAATAAGCGGTAATATGAGTTAGTTAATGAACATTAACTTAAGGATACCACAGTTGACAACAATCTGTTAATGAACAGTAACTTAAGGATACCACAGTTGACAACAATGTTAATGAACAGAAACTTAAGGAAACCACAGTTGACAACAATCTGTTAATGAATAGTAACTTAAGGATACCACAGCTGAGATCCCTAAGTTATGGAACAGAGTACATGGAAGAATAAATTTAATAAAAAAGTTATTAAGTTATAGTATATCAAAATTGATAAAGTTAGTGAGAATCAAATTAAATTTAAAAAACTCCTCGTCGGAACTATTTCTTTGTAAATGTCTATTTGTGATTTTAAAACATGTCTGCAAAAAAGCGGTCAAAATTATGAACCTAAGTTCATACCTTAGTAGGTTTTTTTCAAGGAATTTCATTTTGTAAACATACAAACTTAATTTTCACTTTTTTGTCTCCCTGGTTTCTAGAAACTAAGTTCTTGGCAGCACTTGTAGCTGACGGTGCAATAGATGAAGAAAATATGTCTGGTCAACAACTTGATGAGGCATATGGTGCACTGATAGACCAAGTTAATAGCAGTCTGGAGAGTCAAGATACATTACTAGCAAATGTAGAGGTAAAGTATTACTATGGCAACATTAGTTTCAATAAGGTTATATTACAGTGGTAAGATCAGTTTCGACAATTTGGTATGACTGTTTTTGAAATCACCTTGAACAAGCTGGTAGAACTCTGGCATGATAACTATCAACAACCTGGTACATAAGCAAACTAAAACTATTGTTCCCAGACATGATGGCTGGAGGGGATGGGGTGGAGGGTGGGTGGGGGTCAGTTATATCTGACATGGCATAATTTATTCACCACAGTGCCCTCTAGTGGTGAACAGTAACTACCATAATAGTTTGTCATCTATCACATTGCCAAAATGTAGATATTAAAAAGAGTGATTTGGTTGTGTATCAGTGAACATTATTCTAATGATATTTTGTATATTTACAGAGGGCAAACATGCAATTCTGTCAGGAGAAGGCTACAAATAAAGGAGCCACAGAGAGAGAACAAATATTACGTAAATTAGCCGGTGGACATGATGCGTATATGGAGTTACAGGCTAATCTGAGAGAAGGGTCTAAGGTAGAAGAAATGTGTACTTGATTTGATTTGATTTGAAATGAATAGCCCCATCTAGACGGCACTAAAAATCCTACCTGAGGTAGGATTTAGGATAGTTTGAAGCCCGTGTAGACACAAACACATCCTGAAACTGTCCTGACTTAGGATACCTTCGAGAGGTTTCCTGAAACCCTCCTGACTTCATCCTATGTACTGTCAGGACGGAACGCGTGACATCTACGCTGTAACCTTCCTACATACGTGTAGACACAAATCTATCCTACCTCAGGTAGGACTTGGGGACTGCCTCAGGTAGGACAACATACGTGTAGATGGGGCTAATGTCTCTACGTCTCTATTGTGATTGACTGATTTGATTTGATTTGATATCTCTGCAGATCAGTTGTGATTTGCTGTGAGATGATCTCTTGATCAGATTTGATTTGATGATCTCTTGATCAAATTTGATTTTATATCTGTACAGATGAATAGGCCATTCCAGACTGCAAACAGGAAATTGAGAATACAGCGCCCTCGCTCAGATTGGGGGTATCATCACCTCATAGTACCGTTTCTTAAGAGCTTTGTCCCTTAGTATTCTGTAGAAGTGTAAATCAGGGATATTTTCATAATGTTCAGACATCAAGGAAAGCAGCAGTGCTCTATGATTAACCAAGTAACCTATACCATGTATACCCCCAAGGTACGCACAGACAGGAAGTAGAGCGCCACCATTTGGCAAATTTTGGAAAGGCCTATTATGATTGGTTGTTGGATGATCAGCTGACCTAATTTGATTTGATTTGGTTTCAGTTCTACAATGATCTGACTCCACTGTTGTTAAGATTTCAAAGTAAAGTGGCAGACTTAGTATTTGCTAGGAAAACAGAGAAAGAGGAGTTAATGAAAGATCTACAACAAAACATTGTAAATAGACCTACAGGACCTACACCTGCAGCACCAGCACATCATGGTGGTCAAGGTAATAGTGTGTCTGTCTGTCTGTGTATGTGTGTCTCTGTGTGTATCAGTGTGTGTATGTGTCTCTCTATCTGTGTCTGTCAGTTTTGAAGACATGTAAACAGACCTACAGGACCTACACGTACACCTGCAGCATTATGAGCACATCACAAGAAATGTTTCTAAATCTTGATTCTGAATTGTGACTGATTCTACATTAGATCTGTGTGTCTGTGTGTATGTGTATGTGTATGTGTGTGTATGTGTGTATGTATGTATGTATGTATGTATGTATGTATGTATGTATGTATGTATGAATGTATGTGTACGTGTGTATGTATGGGTATATGTGTGCGCGTGTGTATGTATGTGTGTGTGTGTGTGTGTGTGTGTGTGTGTGCGTTTGTACATGTGTAGATGTTTCAGTGTATGTATATGTAAACTGACTTACAGGTGCAATGCCTACAGCTCCACATCACTGTGGCTTAATTAGTTATGAATCTACACTTTGTTATCTATGCAATGAATTGTGTGTTTATATCATGAATGTGTGTCTGTATGTGTTAAAAAGGCTACAGCTTGGATATGTGTGTATGTGTATGTGCGTCTGCACATTTGTATATCTGTGTGTGTCTGTGTCTACTTGTGTGTGTATGTATGTACGTACGTACATACGTATGTATGTATGTGTATGTGTGAGTCTGTGTCTTCCTGTGTGTGTGTCTGTGTATCTGTGTCTGTGTATCTATGTATGTGTCTGCCTGTGTATGTGTCTGTATGTGTATGTGTGTCTGTGTGTATGTGTGTCTGTGTATGTGTGTGCATGTGACTCATAGTCAGTGAATAGTCACCCATCCAATTGATGCTAACATTACCTGACAATGATATCACATGTCTACTGCAGCCCATCAACTGACAGATAAACTAATGATTCTATTATGATATTTATTTCAGGTACAAGTCGTCAACCTCCACCACGGCCTCCACCACCACAGACTACAGTGCAACCACAGACTGCAGCGCCACCACAGGCAGCAGGAGCATCTGCCCCTCCAGCGTATGCACCGACCTACTCCCCATATCCAGCGTACCAGGGCTATACGCCTCCGCCAATGCCAACCGGTTATAATCCATATGCGACGTACCCCCCACCACATCATCATCAACAACAACAACAACAACAACAACCACCTTATCCTACTCAGCCAGCATATGGCCAACCACAGTATCCCCCTCAACCTGGCTATCCTTACCCTAGACAATAAATTACAAACAAGCAAACAATATGGCTGACATTTATAGATAACAAGTTACAAACAAGCAAACAATATGGCCGACATTTATAGATAACAAGTTACAAACAAGCAAACAATATGGCCGACATCTCTAGATAACAAATTACAAACAAGCAAACAATATTACTGATATCAAGTTACATTGCTATAGTTACAAGTAAAATTGCCATAGCAACAATAATCAGTGATACCATAGTGACAGCAATCAATGGGTCTTTTGTAGCAGGTGGTGTTGCTGTAGTGATTGTAAATGTTGTCGCTATGGTTACAGGAATTGAATTTACTGTAATTAATCAGGAAATTCGATTATAGCTCTGTCTTTTAAGAATTCTTATTTGACAATTTTTTTTAGTGATTGGATTAAAATTAGCATCGTTGATAAAATTCAAAATGAAAGCAAAAGTGAAAATTTAAAACTAGATAGAATACTTGCGTTACAATAATCTTACTATCCCTCACAGAAAAAATACAGTTTCTTCTACAGAACATAAAAAAAAACCAATACAATGAAATAATTGTAGTATTAGAGAGATGAAGTAATTTATTAAGTAGAGTTTGACATCAAATACTTTAGGACAATGCTAAAACAGAAACCAACATTAAATAGTAAGGAGTTTAGGCCTTGTGATTTTGTTATGTTTACATTTACCCTGTTTGATGTTTTTTTTTTATTTGCTACCTAGGACTTCAATATAATATATCTTTAATCATGCAATGTTATAAAAACCTTTTAAAATATACTTTGTTTTCAAAGTTTCATTTTTTTTTACCCAAACCAATAGTTTCATAGTGAGTCTACTTTAGATGACCATGTGGGACTAGATCATACCATATAAGGATTGCATAATTTACATAAGAATGCATATATATCTGTACTAAGCCTTGATTGGCTGATTTATATGTTTAATTTGCATAACATTGTGAATAATGATTGGTTGATTGATATGCATAATTTGCATAAAATTGATCGAAATAAAGTTATTCTTTCATATATGCATATTTTTGCATAAATAATACTTGTAATAAACAGTGATTGGTTGATTTATATGCATAATTTGCATAACAATTACCATGTGTCTGTCTGAAGAAAATCAGGTTATCGTTCGGATTTATTGTCAAAAATTACACCAAATTTGAATTGTTTTATCTGTCATAACCATGGTAACACATCTATCAGAAATACACATAGAAAATCTGAAATCATTTCAATTATGATTTATGCATTGTACCATGGTAACACTTTGAAACACAAACAATTTTAATGTTGAAAAATTATGATTTTCTTAGAAATAGTGGTGCATAAATCAAACGAAAATAGTTGAAATTATGTAATGTTTATTTCTATGGTAACGAAACATCGTAGTAATTCAGAATAGTCTACTATTGTAATTCTATAATATTTTGTTGCCATGGTAATAGATTAATCATTCATGGTAACCCTTTTAGGTGTTCTCTGATATGCATTACCATGGTAACGTAATGATCAATGATTGACTGCTTGCAGATCAAAACGTGAAATAAAAATGATAAAATTTAAATTTGCCTCCAATGAACACTCTTGTATTTGATTTTTTTCCATGTAATGTTTTGTGATAAAAAAAAACGAGTTGCCCTAAATAATAAATTTACAGAATTTTTTAGTCACGATTGCAGTAGCGCCCCCACGTGGCAGACAGAAGAAAGACCATGACTTTCGTTTTTAGCCTGTTAATCTACATTTTTTGAGACAAGTCCATCTTGTGCGTTATAAATGTGTATGTATGCATACACAAGAGATGTAAAAAATATATATACATGAACATGTAATTTGAAGTGTGTGTATGTGTGTGTTATCATGAATGTATGTACATGTATGGATGGATGGATGGATGGATGAATGGATGGATGGATGTATGTATGTATGTATGTATGTATGTATGTATGTATATATGTATGTGTGTGTATGTATGTATGTATGTATGTGTGTGTATGTATGTATGTATGTATGTATGTATGTGTGTATGTATGTATGTGTGTATGTATGTATGTATGTATGTGTGTGTATGTATGTATGTATGTATGTATGTATGTATATGTATGTATATGTGTGTATGTATGTATGTATGTATGTGTGTATGTATGTATGTATGTATGTATGTGTGTGTATGTATGTATGTATGTATGTATGTATGTATGTATATGTATGTATATGTGTGTATGTGTATGTATGCATATGTTAACCTAGGATTGAAATATAGTACTTTTAATGTCATTGAAGACATACGTCAATGAAATAGCTTTATCAAGGGGTCAGTCAATTTTAACATCAACTCAACTTGTGTACTTTCAATACCAAATCAAAACTGCAATGTTTTCTGCTCAGTTTCCCTCTTACCTGCATAAAAAAATCACAAACTTAGAAATCTGAATAAAGGCCATTCTACATGTTCTGACATGATGCAGTCAAACCTTGAATCCAGGTCAAAGGTCAAACTTGTTTTTCACTTGACATTGTGACCCAAACCCAGGTTTGACATCAAACATACAAGGTCAAAGGTCACTAATATATATGTGACTTCATCTCTGATTGATTTATTTTCATCACAGTGATGTCAGGGATACAAAATTTTTTTCCAAAGTTTGCATATGATCAGAGATCATAGGTAGAAACCGTTGAGATATACCGTTAGCAGGTTGTACCTCCTAGCCCTATAGCCTGTACATATTCTCCTGTTTGCAGTGCTGTTGAGATACATCATTGGAGGTATGACCAGCTAATGATGTATTATTATCTAGTTAATTCACAGTGCCATAAACAGACTATATCTAAAATTGGATCTCAGGATGGGCACACCTCCAGAGGTACTACCCCCCCCCCACCCCCATCCACACACAGACCCCACCCACCACCCTTTGGATCATTAGTACCTAGTTACTCCAACTCAAAATTCTTTTATTATACAATTGTAATTCAATTAATTTTATCTGAAACAGTTTACAATACATTAAATGTATACATAGTGATAATCAGGCCATTTTTCTTCCAACTATCTACACGTACACCGCCGCCAAGGAAGTAGGCCAGACATGAATAACTTGACTGTAGTATTTTATCAATGACTGAGTCACACGAGTGAAAACATTCCTTTACTGTAAATTATCCAGAAATTGTTCTTGTTTTTGTCACGAGTTGGGCATGGCATTGGTGCAACAACAATTTGACCTATGACCTCTCCTCAGTATCAATTTAACCTTTAACCTTTTACACTGTATTCAGAATTTGTTTAACCAATTAACAAATCTTGTTGACACAGTGGTCCCTTTTTAGGTTTTTTCTTTCTTCTTTTTTTTGTCACTGTGCAAATAAAGAATTATTTTATACTTGTAAAAGGTATGTGTGATAATACACAACAACTGCAATTAAGTGGAATATGTTGATGCATCCTGTAATAACTAGATTGATGTTTTTTGTAATAATGTTTTTTTTTTCTGACCTACTTATATTTATGTGTATGAATACAGCTAACTCAAGAATTGAACTGTTATACAATGTTTACACATGGACATCAAGCCTGTGTACAGTGTCTGTACACTGTACACAGGTTTGATGTAACATCAAAAACTAGTAGACAGGTAACAGCTAATAGATGGATTTCACTGTTACAATGTTTACATATGGACATCAAGGCAGTGTATATACTATCATCAATGCCATGTAGACTGGTAATAGTCAACAAGAAATGAAGTTAGTGTTTACATATGGACATCAAGGCAGTTTACACAGATAGTGAATCTCACTGTCTGAAGCAGTATTCTGCCTTAATTTGCATAATAATCTACGTATCAATAAGTCATTTACAAATTGATCACAGTTTTTTTGTTAGGGTAGTATGGAGGTAAAATCTACCCAAGTTTCCCACACATTTTACCAGGATTCCCACCAAAACTGTAGTAAAATGAATTGGAAACTATACCAGTTTTATGATATTCCCCCTTTCTGTTACCCAATCGCATAATGACGATCACCATATAAATATGCATGTCTTCAAGACTGGAACAAACTCTGACATGTTTATTTGAACACATACACACATGTATATTGAGGATTAGTCATTTCTCTTCATGTGAAAGTATTACTATGATTTTGTCATTCAAAGATTACTAAAGCTCTAAACCTTAACCAAAATCAAGGATGGTAGCACACTGTACTTTTGAAGCACGGTAGAAACCTGTCAGGCATAATGGCCTCCCCTAGGTGACAAGAAAGCTGTTAGACCTATGCTTTTATAGTGGATCATGGCAGACACCTGTCAGGCACATCGTCGTAAACCACAGCCTCTTTTACGACACCATCACAGTGTCACAGAAGAAATAACAGCTCTGGTTTGCGAGAATGGTCTGGATGACAAGGATGGTGGTGGTACTGTGCTTTCTTTGCAGTGCAAATGTGGAGAACAGTGACTGAAACCTGCCACATAAAATGGTCTAGTGGCAAGGAATGTGTTAATAGTACTCTACAGTGGGGAGAACACAGTATGACAGAAACCTGTCGAGAGGTGGCCTGGCTGGGTGGCAAGAAATGTTAGCACCATGCTTTCTCTACAGTAAGGAGAACCTGTGACAGCATTTAGTTTGGGACTGTATGACCAGTGTACCCTCTAAGCCAATTTGATGTGCCACTGATGTACACAATTTCTAGTGACACACCAACATTTGATGTTCCCCTATCTCTTACTATGTGGTGAGTGTGCCCTCTGAGCCAATCTGACGTACCACTGATGCACACAATTTCTAGTGATGCACCAAAATTTGGTGTTCTCCTATCTCCTACTATGTGGTGAGTGTACCCTCTGAGCCAATCTGACGTACCACTGATGCACACAATTTCTAGTGATGCACCAAAATTTGGTGTTCCCCTATCTCTTACTATGTGGCGAGTGTGCCCTCTAAGCCAATTTGACATGCCACTGACGCACACAATTTCTGAATTTCTGACCTGCAGCAACAAAAGTTGGCTATCATTGGAGGGCACACTGTATATGACATAGCATATATAGTTTTTATATCCATCAATCTTTCCAGTGGCATGGGGGTTCCAGCTGAGATTAACCACAAAGCTAGAGGGCATTCAGAAATATCACTGGATGGTAGATGTGTTGACTAATACTCATGAAGAAATCACAACACATAAATTATGCAATTTGTTATCTTAGGATTTTTTCCCCAATCTTTCTTCAACTGTAGTACAGAAATTACTATCAAACCAGAGACTAGAGAGTTTCAATTTTTCCCCCAATCTTTCTTCAACAACTGTATAACAGAAATTACTACCAAACCAGACTAGAGAGTTTCAATTTTTCCCCCAATCTTTCTTCAACAGCTGTAGTACAGAAATTACTATCAAACCAGAGACTAGAGAGTTTCAATTTTTTCCCCAATCTTTCAACTGTTCAACAGCCATTAATACCAAACAAGATAGACTAGAGTTTCAATTTGGCAG
Organism: Glandiceps talaboti; assembly: GCF_964340395.1. NCBI lineage: Eukaryota > Metazoa > Hemichordata > Enteropneusta > Spengelidae > Glandiceps > Glandiceps talaboti. Next base: position 19,881,031 of record NC_135567.1, read on the forward strand.
CAGTTTTTACATCTCATGTTTTTGTTACAAATATAATTAGGCAGCAGTTTTTACATTCTCATTGGAACTGTAATAACATACTCCTACTTTTAATATCATAAACAATTTCTGATAAGACCTAACGAAAAAAAATTGTGCGATTCCAGTTACGCTCAATTTTAGAATAGGTGGGGTACACAGATTTTTTTTCTCTGTGTGAGTGTCTAGTTCAGGTTTTCCATTGTTTTGCAAATGGTCTCTGTGTTATTGGTTTCTTCCTATCAGATGTACAACCATTACAGATTGGAAGAATAGTTTTATATTGTCTTTTTAAGTTGATGTCAGTTTCCACATCCACTATTTCTTGCAAGACTTCACAATTTTATCATTTTTATCATTTTTTTCTCAAACACATTATAGTTTAGGGTCGGCATTGAAAAGCTGGGTGGGGTCGGGTAACCGGAACCAAACAATTATTTTTTTAGGCCTCAGTATAGTTCATAATACATATATTTAAACATGGCTATAATGTTATGGGGAAACCTAGAAAGGAGAGAAGTGTTGGACTGTTGAGGCCTGCATATTTATAAATAATGTGACAATAGCCTAGGGGACACAGTGGCTCTTACCTTTTTTCAGGGAGGACAAAGAGTTACAAGCGGGTTCGGCTTACTCATATACTTTTGAATGGCATATTTCATTCACAAACTTCTTTTTCAAGGCTTACAATAGAGTGAACACTTAAGGCTGGCTATCAGATTGGTGTGGCCAGACAGTCAGGAATAATTTAGTTTTGTGGCCAACATATGGTACACATACACAATGAACTGTCCCCCCCCCCTCCCATTTATATATACACATGATAAAGTGCTTCACATATATACTCGGACCCCCCCCCCCCCCCAATGAAATCCAGTCACAAGAGTCCCCAGGACAGACTGTGGTAACCCCCCCCCCCCATAGATTTCCTGTGTAAACAGTAGGGCCCCAAGAGTGCTTAAGAGTCATGATTTTGACCTTTGACCTCAATAATTCATAACAAATTGCCATACTTCGTCTAGGCAATGATATTCCATAATTTTATTACATAATATTGGCAACACTGACACTATATTGTGGAAGTAGCAGTTTAATTTAATGTTACTTTGGGTAAAAAAGCCAGATGTGAACACGGCATATCATTTCAAAGTTCATTATTAAATAGTTTGGCAGAGTTGTGTCAGCCATATTAAAAATACAAATCGAGTTTCTTGATTTTTTGCGTTGCATATGAACAACAATTTTCCCATAATTCTTAACTTACAAAATAATTCATTTTTGTATTTTTGCATTTTCTTGAATTCTTTTTTGTTATGCAGAGTATCACAACTGACTTCTTTGACCCCTGAATAAAATGAAATGTCGAGATTTTGATGTTGAAATTCGTACAAGTTGTTGGGGACAGACAATGTATCGTTCACGTTATGCTACACACGTACGTACACTCGACCAACGAGTTCTTTTATCTTAAAATAAACAAACACAACTAATTAGCATATTTCAGGGGACCACGACCGTCCCACTCAGCACACCATAAATATGATCACCGGCTGTACGATTTGGAAAAAAACTGTCAAAATTTTACATCCTTTCAAAAAAAAATGAGCACAATTTTGTTTATAATAACAAAATTCGGAAAGAAACAAACCCCTTAACGTCTCACGTGGGTTTTAACATTCCGTTCTCCTTTTTTAGTTTTGCATTTTCTTCTCGTAAACATGATATGCATTTTTTCTGTTCTACGATAGTTCTCTCCT